>NC_030431.2:23928082-24228082 GCF_001660625.3 Ictalurus punctatus
TGACAGGGGACAGAGAGCATGCTCCACCCACACTGAAAACACGGCCAGTTTTGTTCCCTTATCTCTCGGCCGTGGATGGGTTTCCTGCCGAACGGGATCGCCGACAGGGTGATGGTAAAAAAGTAAATAAAATGAGGGAAGACCCGTTACGATTGTTGTAGAACCCCTCTGTTACGACTGACCCCCAGCAAGTTAGCCGTTCTGCGCTCGCACGGTGTAATCGAGAAGGACGTCAAAAAAATGTTACACCCATGATGAATGACTGACGGATCGGGGCAAGAAAAGGCTCTACAGCGGAGGAGAGATTGGCTTTCCGGGGAGGTCAGCGAGCAGGAACCGTGCAACAGGAAGCAGGAAGTGAGGATGGAATCACGTCACGTCGGCTTCTGGAATTTGTTATTTACTTTTGGCCGTCTGAAGAGAGAGCGAGGTGCGTGGACGCTTAAACTGCCAACAGATGGACAGAGGATTACAATTCCAATCTCTTTCCCTTTTGCTTCCACTTTATTTCTCGCTCTTTCTTGTTCGCGCAGTGCATCCTGCCCTACTTTTCCCCTGATAACAGCGTCAACAATTCTCTACCAGCGACCGAACCTATTCTTCTGCATCGGATAACATTTTTATTTTCTCCAACGCACTCCAGCAAACTCATCACTGTAGTAAAGCACAACTTTCATCTCGAATAGCTTGTATTGTACATCTGGGTCACTTGATTCCCCCCACAAAGAAGTGTAGATTGATTTGAACCCATGAACAGCTTTCAATATTGATGATAGGCAGATAATAAACCGTCCCTGCTTCGGGAAAATCTCAGGCCACAGGCACGGCTCTTTTTTTCCCTCCCTGATCGATCTTTCGACATGTTATGGAATGAATTTCCTTTTGCAGTCTCTTTGCCTTACAGTCCAACTGACATAGGTGTGGTCGGTCACGGTGAAGGAGGCGTGGCCTCACTGCTGTCGATCTCAGTAAAACGGGCGCGGCTTAAGCGATGTCAGTCCCAATGAAGGAGGAGCGGCTTACGTTCCTGCCTGTCCGTAAAGAAGACGTGCTTCTGTTCGTCAAGCTTAGAAGAATTAGGCGTGGCCTTCTTCCAGTGAGAGAGGCATGGAGTCTATAGGTTAATCATGTCATACTAAATCACGTAGCAAGAGTCTCATGGTAGTTTTATGACTGTTGTTTGATCTAGCTCTCGCTGCCAGGACCGGTTACTAACAAAAGACAAAAATGGCAAAATGTTAAATCACAATAAGAAGCTAATCTTAAAAAAAACAAAAAAAAAAAAACAAAACCAGAACAAATAAGCTTCTCACACCCAATAATTATAAAGTATACTCCTTCAGCAAGGCTGACAGGCAGAGAGGCCCCGCCTCCTTCACCAAAACTAAGCGACACAGAGGCCACACCTTGTTCACCGAGACGGACAGGCAGAGAGGCCACGCCCCTTCTCCAAAACTGAAACACAAGTTTATACATGTTAAAGGTTTAGAGATGCTCCTTCAATAAATATACGATGTTGAGGTTGTATATTAAGTATGTTAAGGTTACTGCCCTCTTACTGGTGATGGTATAAAGATTAACTCCATGGCAACACTTTATAACCGCCCGCTTGTATACTACAGGCACGTTTTCCTTCTACACGGAGCGAAACCTATTTGCTTTAGAGTCAGTTAGGATCCAGGACGGCCAGTTGGCCAAGTTTAATGTGTGAAGTGGATTAGAGTAACCACGCACACCTTCTTCCAAGCGACAGGTGAACGACAGTTACGTCTTCACCTTCAAGCTTGTGGTGCACGCGACTCCTTCCTTTACTAAAAGTAGAAACGTGCTGGGAGAACGTTCTGAACGACTTCGATAAAGCCCGTCCTGTGACGGATGACTGGAAAGACGAGAGCAGAACAATAAACAGGACCGCTAAGAGGAAATTAGCCTGGAGTGATATTAAAGATGAACGGGTGATGTTGATTTGACGAGATAGGATGTTCAGTTGGGCCGTGTGCACTCACGCCGGGTCTGTGTGTAATGACATCACCATAGAGATAGGCTTTGGTCTGGACAGAAATAAGGAAACTGAAGCGATGGGGTAAAGGAGAAGGTGAGTCATGTGTGTCAGTCACGCTCCGGACCGGGTCGTACGCCTTCCCCAGTCCTTAACTTCACCACTCGCTTCAGTAACTCGGGATCGTTTAATCGGCAGACACGCATCAAAACACACACACAGACACACAGGACCTCCCGGACTAGGCAGTTTGACCATTATATTAGTTAGCTCAGTGTTTGAATGCTATAAAAACTGATCATATTTCCTTTCTAAATGTGACAACGCATTTCAATTTGTGATAAATACATTTAAAACAGGAAACAGATATAAATATAAAATTGATTTAGATGCAGTTCATTATAATATGATTTGATGTCAGCTTTGAGTAAGACCACGCCTCCGTCACAAAGACTGACAGCCACAGACACCACGCCTCCTTCACCAAAACTAAGAGATACATAGGCCAAGGCTCCCCCATTGAGACCTCCAGGCAGAGGCCACGCCTTCTTAACAGAGACTGACAGACACAGCGGCCAGACCTCCTTCTTTAAGACTGATAGCAACAGAAGCTATGTCTCCTTCATTGAGACTGACAGGCACAGAGGCCACATCTCCTTCATCAAAACCAAGAGACCCAGAGGCCACACCTCCATCATTGAGACTGACAGGCACATAGGCCACACCTTCATCAAAACCAAGACACGCAGAGGCCACACCTGCTAAGAGACGCAGAGGCCACACCTCCTTCATCAAAACCAAGAGACGCAGAGGCCACACCTCCATCATTGAGACTGACAGGCACATAGGCCACACCTTCATCAAAACCAAGACACGCAGAGGCCACACCTCCTCCATCAAACCCAAGAGACGCAGAGGCCACACCTCCATCATTGAGACTGACAGGCACATAGGCCACACCTTCTTCATCAAAACCAAGAGACGCAGAGGCCACACCTCCATCATTGAGACTGACAGGCACATAGGCCACACCTTCATCAAAACCAAGAGACGCAGAGGCCACACCTCCATCATTGAGACTGACAGGCACATAGGCCACACCTTCATCAAAACCAAGAGACGCAGAGGCCACACCTCCTCCATCAAACCCAAGAGACGCAGAGAACACACCTCCTTCATCAAAACCAAGAGACGCAGAGGCCACACCTCCTTCATCAAAACCAAGAGATGCAGAGGCCACACCTCCTTCATCAAAACCAAGAGATGCAGAGGCCACACCTCCTTCATCAAAACCAAGAGACGCAGAGGCCACACCTCCTTCATCAAAACCAAGAGACGCAGAGAACACACCTCCTTCATCAAAACCAAGAGACGCAGAGGCCACACCTCCTTCATCAAAACCAAGAGACGCAGAGGCCACACCTCCTTCATCAAAACCAAGAGACGCAGAGGCCACACCTCCTTCATCAAAACCAAGAGACGCAGAGGCCACACCTCCTTCATCAAAACCAAGAGATGCAGAGGCCACACCTCCTTCATCAAAACCAAGAGACGCAGAGGCCACACCTCCTTCATCAAAACCAAGAGACGCAGAGAACACACCTCCTTCATCAAAACCAAGAGATGCAGAGGCCACACCTCCTTCATCAAAACCAGGCGATGCAGCTGCCACACCTCCATCATTCAGACTGACAGGCACAGAGGTCGAACCTCCCTTACTGTAACCAAGAGACGAATTTCCGTCTCGGAGATCGACAGCCACTGAGGCCGCACCTCCATCAACAGTGGGAGAAAACCAAACCACGCCTCTTTCAGCCTAATAACACAGTAAAGGTGGGAGTGCGTGCAGCTGGAATATAAGGTCAGGTGAATAAACTGTCAATCGAAGTGGAAACTAAAAAACAAAACATTTTGTTTAGTCACAGAAAATAACCAGAAACAAACAAACAAAAAGAGACAACATTATATCAAACATGCACTTATAGCATATTATTAAAACTTGTAAAACCTGCAAACGTGATTTCCGGCTCAAGGTAAAACAGCAAGAGAAACATCTCAAACCAAACGAACATCATGACGGACATCACGGCTGGAAGATGGAACGATATACGATCGATATCGTCATTAAATTCTCTCATAATATGCTTTTCTTTTAATTACATAAAAATATATACACATTTTAAATAATTACGATTTAACCTCTTTCAGTGTAAAAAAATTTTTTTTTTTTCCCCATTTACAAGAAATAAAAATAAATTTATTACAAATTTAAGTTTATTAATAATAATAATAATAATAATAATAAAAAGGTAAATTTTTTATTATTTACAAAGTTTTGAAAACCACATTGCTGGCAGTTCTGTGAGGAAACCTACAGCCCGCATCACGAGACACACAGTATCGCCTTCCACAGAAATGTCTTCGAGAATCCCGATACGATATTCTGGGTCGCGTCGCCCACCCCGACCGACACAGAACTTCCCCTCCTACTGCCCAATCAGCTTCAAGTCATATTCTACACAGTTCTGCACGCGATTCGAAATCCGGACGTGCCGCTCGTTCCGACTCGTCACGCATCGTTTCTAACGTTACGTCACAAATTCCCCAAAATTCCTCTCTGCTTTTCCGGCCACCGATTCCAACACGACACGGACGCACTACTCTTCACCCTGAAAGACCCGGATGGAGAAATTCCTTTCGCACCTTTTACACCTTGTCGTGGCAGGCCTCGAACGCAGAAATACGTGGGCGTTCACATTTTGGTACATTTTTAGGGAAACGTATGTAAATATTGGGAATATCGGGTAGGAGAATTTCAGCGGTTTTACTCTCTGAACAATTGTAGAGAACGTCTAAGGCTTCATTTGCTGGGTGAACTGCTTACGGAGCCCCGTGACTGACGATCTTGCACTTAAAAAGGTACTTCCATACTGTTCTTAATAAAGATAAACCGCAAACCAGGGAAAAATGTTCCGCTCGATAAACAGGGGTTACGATACGTGGTTAGAACGATCGTGAATAAATATCCAGTAAACTAGTTCATGAAGTCCGTCCTTGTAAGCGAGGGAGATTTCCGTTTTTCACGCCGCACGCGGTTATCGTTCGGGTCGTCGGGAGACGTCAGAGCCGCTTTTGTGCTCGTGGGATTGTTCTGTGGAGATTCGGTGACGGCTCATTATGCAGCACACGCATAAATAAATCTGGAGGAACAAAAAAAGGGAAGGGGCGGTTTGCCAGAAGAGTCGACTGCTGAGGTCCACCCACCTTCTCTTCATCACACACACACACACACACACACACACACACACAGCTGGAGCAATGAAACCGTACACGTCTCGTTCAGAGAGTTACCGCCAAGCACTGGGGATTCTGTTTCAATCAGTTACCAGAAACATTTCTCTCAAAGCGACTTCCGAGTGAGGTTGAAAGGATCCGAGTCGAACGCAGAGCTGTTTAAGGAAACGTTTGGGTGGGAAAAGAGAACGCATGCGGTTTTCCCTCTCGGCCAAAATGTAGACGATCCTTACAATGAACAGGATTCAAAAAAAGTGCGTGTATAAAAGACATTCGAGACGGAAAATAAAATAAAATAATTTTACTTTGCCTCAAACAGCACTTCCTGAAAAGGTTTTATTCCTCAATTTGCAAAAATGACATTTTAAGAAAGTCATATCCATAAAAATGCTTTAAAAAAAATAAATAAATAATGTGTTATCTGTTCATGGTTAAATTTAATGTTGTGAAACGTCCATGAAATAAGTTACTTCCTGTTATCACGTACGACACAGCAGCTATTAAACAAAATAAATAAATATAAATAAATAAATAAATAAATAAGTCCTTACAGAATTTCGGAGAGTTTTTCTGTGTTTATTGCAGCCAAAAATGCTTAATTACGTAGCGTTAATTTATTTATTTTTAAAATGTGCGACGCAATTTGCAGAGTTTTTTTGTGCGCCCCCCCCCCATTGGCGAAATCGTAATCACACGAATTGCTTTGCGTGGTCTTTCGCAGTGATGTTTGTTGGTAAATGAGACCTTTTAGCTGTACACGTTCCACACGTGGGCCTTGGCTGAACGCGCCTTGTGATGACGTCACGTGACGTGTCTTGCCCCTAATCCGCCATCATTTTGGAAATAAATAAATAAATAAATCGCAAGCTCCTCAGAATATTACAGCGTTCGCTTGAGTTCATTTCTGTGTTTGCCCCCCAAAAAATTAAATAAATAAAAAATTACAAGAATTTTTTTAAAAAAATAAATAAACAATTCACTAAATCCTGGGCCGTCGTTCCATCACTAACACACCTGTACAGGAAGGGAACGGGGGGAAATTACGGTTTAAAAATGAAACATTTTAACTCTTTAGGTCAAAAAGTATCATTATTTTAGTACAAACAATTGCCAGTGCTCAAAGTTTCACTTCGTTTCGTTTGAGAATTCACATCCTCGAGTCTCAGTGCCTCATCTGTACGCATTTCTCAAAATTGATCTGTGACAACCGAGAGTGTAAGTGCGACGTGACGGGAGCTCCATGTCACGTCGCCCTCGTCGGATCTGAAGCACAGAGATCGGACATCGGACCCCAGAACGGGCAGATGCTGATCTGGGATTGGCGACTAGCACCAGAGGAAAGCTGCTCGTTACTAAGAATGTGTACAGGACTCTCTCACACATGCACACACACACACACACACACATATGACTTTTTATCAGTGGACTCATAAGATCAGACTCAAGTTCTCATTTAGTCTGCTCTGGAGTCTATGTTCATTTCATTATTTTACAAAACATACACAACATAGATCAAGAAATTCTCCGTCTGTCTCCTTTATGTCCTTTAGTTGCATTTTCAAAATAACTACACATATACACATACATACATATATAAAATCGACATGTTGATTGTTCTTATGTGTACATATAAAATAAGGTGAGTCACTGTATTCCTTCATTCAATCTCAAACATGCTGTTTGGTGAAATGGACAGACTTCTCATTATAAGTACTATAAGTCATGCCCGCTTTCTTACACAAATACAGTAAGGATAATGGTTGAAAACAACATGTGGGGGGGATAAATAAATAAATAAACAATTTCCTTTGAGTAATTTCAAACCCCACAAACAACTACTACTACTACCACCACCACCACCACCACCACCCAAGCAAAAACCCAGATTATATTATATTACATAATTATATGATTGTTCGAATAATTCTGACCTTAAATTAAGATTTTTAAAACAACTTCTTTTTTTTTTAAAGACAGAAATTCAGTCGCGCTGAAGGAAACAGCTGGGAGCAGATGTGGAGATGTGGAGATATACCTCATATTTTCTAATTGTACCATTTTTGTTTGGAATATATATACACACACACACACACATGTTTAACACAATATATTCCTTTATAAGAAGTACTTAAAACTTATTTTAAATATAAGACTCATGAATTAGAATGAGAATACATGTGTTTGAACTGAGCTTCTGTAAAACAACTCAACTAGTACAACTTAATTTTTAAAAAAAATCATAATTAAAAACAAACAAACAAACAAAAAATCATATATACACACACACTCACTCACCTCTGACACACAGAAGAGACATGTCAAGCTCTTTACTCCGCTTCTGGTGATTGTTTTTATCAGGAAAAAGTCAGCTTCCCGTCCGGACACATTTCCAAACTCACTTTACAGTTTATTAGTCACTTTATTTGTTGCACTGGAATGATGAAGTGTCCTACAGGTGCCACGTCCAGACTCCCTCTGCTCCCCTCGCCATGATAAAAAAACAAACAAACACGTCGCTCTCACACCGAGGAAAAGCGGAATGATCCACAGGGCGGGACTAATCACTCTTAAATGACGTGAGGCCCAACCATTCAACTAAGAGAGGACTTCAAATGAGTGCGGGACACCAAAAACAACCGACCAATCACCAGCGCAGAGGGTGTGTCCTAACGCTAAATAAACATTCAGAAGGAACAGGTGTGACGCGCTGATTTCTAAAGTGCACCGCGTTTCCGTGGCAACCGCGTTCGCCTTGATAACTATTTACGGAAGTGACGTCTCTGTTTAACGAAAATTATTATTAGTATTATTTTTTTTTAAGTGTGTCAAATTGTACATTAAATCTTATTTTAGTCTACTGACTAAACTCAATTTGTTCCAACTCATTTGACGATCTGATGCAATTTCCATATTTTTCCATATCGTTTTATTTGTTTGTTTGTTTAATTATTTTCTAGCTAATGTCATCTCCAAACCAAAAGCTGAGTTTAATATGAAACATTAAATTAAGTTAAACATTTAATTACTCACACACTGACTTTTTGTAACCACTTATACAGTACTAGTCAGAATCACATTGGATATATTTATTTTAGTTAATTGAACATTTATATTAACAATAATAAAGGTAAATGTATTATTGAATACTTATACTAGTAACGTTTAGTATTTAATATGATAGCTATTAAATAAAGCTAATTTATACTAAATAATGTATATTATTATTTTTATTTTTTATCCTACATTCTGGTTATTATTATTATTATTATTATTATTATTATTATTATTATTATTATTATTATTATTTATATTGGTGGCAGTAATCATGATTAAACAATCTCTCTCTCTCTCTCCCTATATATATATATATATATATATATATATATATATATATATATATATATATATATATATATATATATATATATGTATGTATGTATAAAAGTAGTTATAAACAGGATGTAGGATGTATAAACAGGGCTTCTTTTTAATAAAAACAGGTCCATTTGATTAAAAATAAAGCATTAAAGTGTATTACATCATTATTACTGCAGCTCAGCTCCACTTTCTGTTCACATGAACCCAAGCTGAGATCTCCACTGCATGAGCTTTCCCCTAATTTAATTAACCACGGCTCTCTGGCCGACTGTATGCTGTATGACAGGAGTCTGGTGACTGTGACTAACAAGTGTGTCTGATTATGTCTGATATTTTAATGCACACTGGCAGTTCTCTACATCTCTAATCTAGTACATGACAACACACGATGGTTATTGCTGCGTTCTTATAGCTGATGTAACAAGGACAGCAGATCACATCAGCTGGTGACTTTGCTTTAGACAGCTATCTTTGATTGATAGTTTAATGGTGATGAATTCTGATCTCTAATTTGACTACTGCAATACCAGAAAATAGTCTATCTTGTTTATAAAAGCCCGTTAAGCTTGGTGTATCAACAGACATATCAGAACATCAATATGTTAGTTACGTAGGTGTGGTGTGATGCTGTGGAGATACTGTTACCACCCTAAAGTTGAATATTTCTCTACAATGGAACATCTAAAAGGTTTTCTTCCTCTTAGACTACAATTTAAATAGTTACCATTTAATGTTGTGGTAAAGTCTGTGAAACAAGTGAGCTCCTGTTATCACTTAGGTTATAGTGATATATACAGCTATAAACAGCCGTTTCCACACCAGACAGTAAATAAGACAAATGTTCAATTTGTTATTTTACTGAGAAACCAGAAAACGCAAACTTTTTTTTTTAAATTCTGAAAACTTTCCCATGATGCAAAAGTTAATGTTACGACTTTTACCTCTGACAAAGCTCTGACACTGGAGATTCATTCCATAAATGTTCAATAAAAACCTTCTTATAGAAAACATCATCAACATATCCACAACTACAAACCTTTATTTTATTTATTTTGTTTATTCTGATTATGTGGAACATCTGCCATACATCCAAGTGTATGAGTGGATTATTATAAACCTGCGATTTGAGTTGCAGCTGCACTATTGTCAGAGCTGCTCTTACTGAAAATTAATCAACACCTTCTGACCAATCAGAATTGAGAAGGTAGTCTCTGCTTTTCTAGACAGACTGGTTTCTCCAAATGACCAAAACAAACAAACAAACAAACAAACAAACAAACAAAAACAACAGATCCTACTGCTGATAAAATAAGGAATTCACTAAGTAGTGCACTATATTGTGTCCTAGCAATGCTGAGATTTGTGTGTGTTTTTTCTTTTAACTAACTTGACTTATAAAAAAAAAATGTTTAAGAAAGAAAGAGAAAAATAGAGGTAGTGAAACACAGTCCATCCTGATGGTTTTGAGTCCTGCTAATTCAGATTTTTGACGTAAACAACAACGTTTGAAACAAACACCCGGAACGACATGTTGATGCGTTGTGTTTCCAGCACGTGGCCGGACCCATTTTAGCACTGTACCACTCACTGACGTTGAAGTTTGCACTTATTTTCCGACAAACCCCGCCTCGTGCGCTATAGCAGCCTATTAGTTCGTGAGAAGACTGCCGATTGGACAATAAACTATCCAATGGTTCAGCGCGCACGCGCTTTTGCCGTTCAGAAATCATTCTTCCATGATGACGCCTGGTCAAACCGACCAATCCCAGAACAGGAAGGCGGGGTTTGTCGGAAAACGGTTGGGAGAAACGTAGCTCTGATGTAACCGGTCGCAACTTTTAGCTAGCTCAAGTGTGGAGAGGTTCGTGTTTATAACTGAAGGTTTAAAGGTGTGAAAAATAATTGAATTTATTATTTTAGCACACAAAAAGTGCTTAATATTAACACAGTATGCTAAGGACGGTAGTGTGTCGGGCCGGAAGTGGGCTTCTAAAGGTAAGTGACATTTGCGAATGACAGCGCGAGCTCCTCATGTGAGAGAGAACACAGAGTCAGGATTTCAGTTTCATGCAGAAATATAATTTATCATGTAAACATCTCCAGGACTGTACTGTGTAGTGGGATGTTCCAAAGGTTGTTTTTATCTATCTATCTATCTATCTATCTATCTATCTATCTATCTATCTATCTATCGTCTCTGTGTATCTACCTGTTTCTGTCTGTCTGTCTGTGTATCTATCTGTTTCTGTCTGTCTGTCTGTCTGTGTATCTATCTGTTTCTGTCTGTCTGTCTGTCTGTGTATCTATCTGTTTCTGTCTGTCTGTCTGTGTATCTATCTGTTTCTGTCTGTCTGTCTGTGTATCTATCTGTTTCTGTCTGTCTGTCTGTGTATCTATCTGTTTCTGTCTGTCTGTCTGTGTATCTATCTGTTTCTGTCTGTCTGTCTGTGTATCTATCTGTTTCTGTCTGTCTGTCTGTGTATCTATCTGTTTCTGTCTGTCTGTCTGTGTATCTATCTGTTTCTGTCTGTCTATCTGTTTCTGTCTACTTATCTGTCTATCTGTCTATCTATCGTTCGTCTGTCTATATATCTATCTATCTATCTCTATCTCTTTGTCTGTCTGTCTGTCAATCTGTCTGTCTATATTTCTATCTATTTCTGTCTGTTTCTGTCTATCTATCTGTTTCTGTCTGTCTTTCTATCTGTTTATGTCTATCTGTCTACCTATCTATGTCAACTGTCTATCTATCGTTCATCTGTCTGTCTGTCTGTCTATCTGTCTGTCTGTCTGTTTATCGGTCTGTCTATCTCTGTCTCTCTGTCTATCTCTGTCTATTGTTCATCTGTCTGTCTATCTATCTACCTACCTCTTCTGCTAGTTTAAATGTAAATTTTTACCCGTAACCTATTTGTGTCTCTAAAGACTCTGTGTGTGTGTGTGTGTGTGTGTGTGTGTGTGTCTAGCACCCATGCCGGTCCGTCCCGGTGTTTTGGGGGACTCGAGCTCAGCAGCGATGGGCATCCAGCCTTCCCATGAACACGGTGATTCTGTTCGTGCCGCAGCAGGAAGCATGGGTGGTGGAGAGGATGGGCCGCTTCCACCGAATACTCGAGCCTGTAGGTTATTAATCTGTACGCTCGCTCACTCGCTATGTAGTATTACTCTCATCGGTTCCTAGCTTTTCAGACACCCTGTAGATGAAGACAGTTGTAAGCCTGAAATGAATAAATGTGTCTAGAATAAGTTTAATAGTCTTGTATTTGTTGTATAATCATCTCATATTGAGAAACACTGTACTGTATTAAATAACTTGTTCAAGATATCCTCACTAAGACATCGTATCATTCCTCCAGGGGCTGAATGTATTAATCCCGATCCTGGACAAAATCCGCTATGTGCAGAGCCTTAAAGAGATTGTGATCGATGTGCCAGAGCAGTCTGCTGTAACTCTCGGTGAGTAGGAAGAATCTTTTTCATGCCTCTGCCTCTAAGTGCAGGAGGCATAATGCTGTTCGTTTTTGTCCGTCCATACAGATTACTGGGTATGTAACGAGTGGATTCGATTTACGATACCGGCTTCACGATTCGATTCGATCCGGTTCTCAGAATATTTCGGAACGAAATTTGAACGAAGGAAAATTATGACTGAAAAGACTCCAAAAAATGATTATTACCGAATCATCAACAATGCCAAACAACAACAACAAAAAACTGCTACGAACAGAGGTTTAAGATTGTAAACAAAATGTACTACAAGTTCACCAGGTCTTAAATAAATATACATAAATGTATAAATTCTCCCAAAAATTGTATTAAATCAACAAAGTCACTGACCCGGGGGAAATGTAACGAGCAGCACCCGAGGCATAGTTTTAACTGTAAATAGAGCTCCAAAGTCGGCTAAATCGCCCGTCTGAATTCCGCCACCTCCACGAAGGAACGCGATCATGTGACCAGCATTTTCTCTCTATGCGTTTTAAATCAACGCCTTGCGCAGATCGGGACCTCTGGTGTTCAAACAGTGCGACTGCATTACACGCGTAATGAATAGAATGCGGATTTCCACGATACGAGTCCCACGTTCCCTACAAAGGTCACGTGTTTTTGCTTCAGGATGTACCGTTACACCCCGTGCAAATTCATAACAAGAATAATTAGACCGTTGGCTTCGAGTTCTACTTGTTTGATAGTTTTTCACTTGAAGTTTTTTTAAAATGTTTTCCGGACACACGGGACACTCTTTTATTTATTTAATTATTTTTATTTCTTCGTGTTATTCATGTAAGAGATAAGAGCTCAGCCTTGATCAGGATCAGTTTTGTGTATGAATATCTACGACTCAAATACAGAGATATTTTAGGATTCGGTCACAGTTTCTGAACCTGAGCCTGAATAAAAACGAGTTGATTTTTTTTTTTTCCTTCACATGAATCAGGTAATCAGTGTGTTTTTTTTTTTTGTTTGTTTGTTTGTTTGTTTTTCCCCGTCTATCAGACAACGTGACACTACAGATTGATGGAGTTCTGTACCTGAGGATACTCGACCCCTTTAAGGTATGTCCTGAGACACGGCACCGTGCTTGATGACCCGTTCGATATATTTGATCTTGTGTAATTCCTTTTTGTTCTTGTTTTTTTTTTTTTCTGTCCTACTCCAGGCCAGTTACGGAGTCGAGGACCCCGAGTATGCAGTGACCCAGCTGGCACAGACCACGATGAGATCGGAGTTAGGAAAACTCACTCTGGATAAAGTTTTCAGGGTAAACCCCCCCCCCCCCTTATCTTTATGAAAAACCCAATCTGAGAGTGCAAACGTTTGTATACAGAAGGAAGTTTCATTTACAGCAAAGACATTTAGGGTCACATATCAAGATTTCAATTTTAACAAATAATGAGCAAAATGTGTATATGATTAAAAATCTAAAAAAGGTGTTGGGGGGGGGGGGGGGGCAGTTACACCCTCCACCACCCTTTGCATCTTCCAGATTTTCTCTACGTTCCTCTTAGATCCATATTTCTTAATATGACTTCTTTTCATCTACAAAAAATAAAAGTAGAATTCGTTGTGAAAAAAGAGGGGAGGGTGTACAAACTTTTGCACTCGACACGGGTTAATACTTTGTCTTCGGCCAGTTTGCTCTAAACTACATATGTCAAGGTGGCCACTATGGAATGAAACACTTGGGGTCATGCTGTTTCAGGAAAACAATCAAAGTCAGGGCGGTGTGACGAAGCGGAGCTACCGTTACCATGGCGACGTTGATTATTTTCCTATAAAAGCGTGTCATGTAGTGTTTTTTAAACACCCCCCACTTTTACACCACAGGAAATCCATTTGTCACTTTTGTTATTCAGGAGAGAGAGTCGCTGAACGCCAACATGGTGCACTCCATCAACCAGGCGTCTGATTTCTGGGGGATTCGCTGCCTGCGCTACGAGATCAAGGACATTCACGTCCCACCGCGCGTCAAAGAGTCCATGCAGATGCAGGTGAGAACGGACACGCTCTATAAAAGGACACCGACCGTCGATGACAGTCCCCCGCGAAACTATTTCGGAGCAGCCGATTGGATTGTTTTTGTCGAACAAAAGATGAGTACGAGAGAGTCTAGGATTTCAGCCTGGTATTTATTTCCTGGTATTTCCACGTGTAGACTTGTCAAACGGCATTTCGTATCAGACCACCCAATGTGTAGGCGAGCAAAAATATTGGAACACACGACTGACCGGCGTTATAGGAGAAGACTCAGAGGTGTTCTCTTGGCTAAGGGAGGTAGTGCTGAAGGGAAGTATTGACTTAAAGGGTGCCAAATAATTGTTGCACACCTATATTTAACAAATGTGTTTTTAGAGCAGAGTATTTTTGTGATTTAAAAAAAAATAAAAAAAAATAAAAACATCAAACGATAAAGACAACCTGGTTTGCTCGTATTTACCAAGGGTGCCAATATTAACGGAGGGCGCTGTAGATCAGAATCTAAGTACGATCGAGGCGATCGAGCGTGCAAGGATTCGGACCTGCTAAACTCGTAGCTATTACCTTCCATTACATTTTCACCTCTTTAGCCTGGGATAAAAGGGAAAAGCGCGAAGGTTTACGGTACGGTGCTGACGTGCGACTCCTGCGCAGGTGGAAGCGGAGCGGAGGAAGAGAGCGACAGTCCTGGAGTCGGAGGGAACGAGGGAGGCGGCCATCAACGTGGCGGAGGGACGTAAACGAGCGCAGATCCTGGCTTCTGAGGGAGAGAAAGCAGAGCAGATCAACAAAGCTGCAGGTGCAGTTAAAGCTGTGTGTTAACAGTGTGAGATACAATAGGAGAGGCGAGAACACCTGTCATCGACAAGCAGTGTGTGTGTGTGTGTGTGTGTGTGTGTGTGTTGTACTATGATGTGTTTGTATTACAGGAGAGGCGAATGCTTTGTTGGCTAAAGCGGAGGCTAAAGCTCAGGCCATTAGGCTTCTCTCTGATGCGCTGACTAAGCAGGTACGGTACTGTGTGTGTGTGTGTGTGTGTGTGTGTGTGTGTGTGTGTGTGTGTGTGTGTGGAAATGGGGAATTATTACTTTTTTATCATTATCATTGTACGAAAGCTTCAAGTGCGGTTAATTATTCGTCGTGCTGTACGTGCAAAAAGACGACTGTTTGAAGCCGTGGGCTGCGTCCCAATCCGCGTACTTACCGTCTATATAGTAGCTGAGATGCATGCATTTCTCCTACTATACAGCAGGTAAGTACGTGGTTTGGGACGCAGCCGTGCTCTCTTGTTTGCCGTCAAACGGTCGAACGCTGCCGTGTGTGTACGTGTCCTGTCGCAAAATGCGGTGAGAACTCCCGCACGACGCTAACAGTGTGATTAAGGTGTGTACGTGTCTGTAACGCACGTCGATAATGCGACTAAAACAGGAATCCTCCACACGTCGTAATTCAATTTGTGTTTACTTCGAGTAGGACTTTAATCGGATAGAGCACCCGTAGCACATTTTAAATGCAGCTTTAGTGTAATATTTTCTTTATTTTCTTCATGACACTGATTTGGTTTTTTTTATTTTTCCAAAATGCAGCCTTTACGTCGTGCTGCGCAGTGTTCTACAGGACCGAGTTATGTTGAGCACGTTGTACTATTTTGTGTGTGTTCTTCGTTTTATCAGAATGGAAACGCAGCGGCGTCCCTCAGCGTTGCCGAGCAGTACGTCTCCGCTTTCTCCAACCTGGCCAAACAGACGAACACCATCATCCTGCCGTCCAACACGGGAGACATCTCCAGCATGGTCACACAGGTCAGCCTCCGGCACGCTTTCATAACCAAGGATCAGCCTTTTCCGCTTTATTTTCCACCAAATATGGAATTTTATATATTAATCAAACGGGAAAATATCGAAATATTTCATAAACCGCTACCTGAAAACACAGTTAAAGATTTAATATTGTAGTAATTCTCTACTAACGTTCGAATGTTTGATCAAACCCGGAGCTCAGGGATTGTTATCCTCATCCTTTTCTCCCTCTGTCCTGCTTTTAGGCCATGGCTATTTACGGGACTTTAGCCAAGCCACAAAGCCCCGGCTCGGCGGAGGTGGATCCCGTACACACGGACGACGAGTTCCAGTTTAACGCGGTGCCCGAGACGACGAGACCCGAGTCCTCCTCCGGTCAATAAGATCGACGCGTTTCCCACTTTTGGACATGTTTATTCCAAAAACAAATCCTTTGCCATTCTGTTAAATATGTACGTAATTGAAATAAAATTACATCATTTTGCGAGCCGTTTAATTTTCTATCTTGTTCAGTTATGTTTCCTGTGTGCAGAATAAAATATTGTCTATCAGTAGTGTGGAAAATAAAATGTTTTCCCCTTTTATCCAAACGTTGGATAAGCGTTTCGATCCAAACTAATGTTGCACACAGATAAGGACGGCGTATAGCTGCCAGTTTAGCATCGTGTGGACTGCGTGTCTAATCCATCACACAGTCTTCAAACTAGCAAAGTTAAAAACAGTTAGGTCCTCAACACAGAGTTTGGCTTCACTCAGAACACATAACGTTCAGACTCCGATTCAGTAGGAGGCGTGGCCTAAAGTGTGACGACTGATTAATATGTAGTGTGTGTGTGTGTATATAGACTACTGGTCAAAAGTTTAGATACATTCATTCTTTATTTTTATTTTTTCCCCACGTTTTAGAGTAATAATAAAGTCATCCAGACTCTGGAGGAACACAAATGGAACTATGGGAATTATGTTGTGATAAAAAACCCCAAATAAATCAAAATAATTTAATATTTTAACATCTTCAAAGTAGATGTTGTTTTCGCCGAGAATTTCCAGAAATGTATTCTTGGCGTTTTCTCACCGGATTTCTTGAGGAATTTCCCCGAGATGATTTTTAAACAGTATTAAAGGAGTTCCCACCGACGCCGGACTCTTATCGGCTGCTTTTCGGAAATATTTCCCTCCGAGTCGTCTGTTTAAAAGAAAAAGAAGGTTTTTTTGGTAAATAAAATTTTAGTTTTCTAATGAAAGAAATGAATACGTCGGCACGACTAAATTTTTGTCTCTGACACCGATTTCACACATTTAATCACACACCTTCAGATCAAACGGTTTTTAACATCATGAGAAGCATTTCAGCTGTGTCCACAAACTTTTGACTGGTAGTGTATATGTGTATACATGTATAAATGTATATATATATGTGTGTGTGTGTGTGTGTGTGTGTGTGTATATATATATATATATATATATATATATATATATATATATATATATATATATATATACACACACACACACACACACACACATAGTCCCCTCCAAAACTATTGGAACGGCAAGACCAATTCATTTGTTTGAGAGATTTGAGATGAAAAGATGGATATGAGACGAGAGTTTAGGCTTTAGCTTTTATTTCTTGGTATTAACATCTAGACGTGTTAAACAACAGAGGCATTGCACAAACATTGTGTATAGCCAATACAACAATTTGGAATGTCCTGAAAAAGAAGGAAACCGCTGGTGCAACAGACACCGAAAGGGGCAGCCCAATATTTTGAAGTTTTCTGAGAGGGGATATTTATTTAACTTTTTTTTTTTTGGAAGGAGTCTCCAGTGCCAGCACATTGTAAAATTCAGAGGTGAAGCTGTAACTGTAGGGTTTTTTTTAAAAAAAAATTTATATCCTTAAGACGGACAAGTTTACGCGTTCTATTTTCTCAGCAAAATGTCAAGTTGTACTTTTTATCGTATTATCTTTATTTTAAAGAAAGAGGCTGTTTAGAGGTGGATAACAAGTGAGGGGAGGAGCTAACCCATTCATTTTAAAATCAAATGTTTGTCAATTTTAGTTGTGTTCCTTTAAATATGTAAGTTAGTTACCAAAAATAAATGAAGAAATGTGTAAGTATCTTTTACAAAAGGAGAGAGAGAGAGTAAATGAACAGAGACTGGAGGTGTGTAAACGGTTGTCTGTTTGTTTGTGGTTGTGGGTCCCGCTGTTTTAAACACAAACACAGCCGCAGGACTTTTAACGCCGGACTGTTACTTTGGAAACTAGAACCCGGAAGTGACCTCTATATTGCGCATGCGCATATTTGCGGAAATGGAAAAAGCGTCGAACGGTGTTCTCACCCATATTCCGGCAAATCCCGCCTCCTGCATCGTGATTGGCTGACTCAATTAGACAAGCTAGTCTGTCACCATGGCAACTTTTAGAGAACGCATTGTTTCCGTTTTTCGTTTTAATTTCAACTTTGTACACAGGAATAAACAGAATGCTGACATTTTCGGGATTTTTACTTTGACATATATATATATATATATATATATATATATATATATATATATATATATATATATATATATATATATAATATTAAAACAACAACAAAGAATAAAATACGAAACAACGGACATGTAACGATGTAGAACATCTCCAGAAATGAAACAAAAACAAAGAACAGAACATCTCAGACATAAAAACAACTTATAAAGAAGGTTTAAACACATTCTACATTTTGAAATAGCCTGCAGATTCTCCGTTACATTTTGTTTTGATAAATATATACATATTTAAAATATATTCGATTCATTTCCGGTCCTCTCGACTGTCCTTGTGAGAGCAACGAATCACAGTGGAGGAGGCGGGGTTTCCTGAAAACGGTTGGGAAAACAAATATACCGTACCGGTGTTCAAGCAGCTCTCAATGTCGTCGGTCAGTGAAGCTCATCTGAGCTTAGAGATAAGAAATGCGGCTCTGATCACAGTGCCACTGGAGTTTATTTAAGTGTTACACTTGGCTTGTTTTCTCAGAGTGGATGGTGTGTGTGTTTTTCCCGTGAATAAATAAATAAAAACAACAGGAGATTTGCAAGGTCAGTATAAAGCATGCAACAGCCAGAGGTTTACTATAAACATCTAATGCACACAGACATTAAATAACTAACACTGTTATCTGGGTCTCATCTTTCATTCACCTTTCATTCATCTTTCATTCACCTTTCATTCATCTTTGATTGACTTTTTGGAGCAGTAAGAAGGTTTGTATAGATGACTGAGTGCTTCATGATGTTAAAATTGTGCTTTGCAGCATGTACACAATAACAGAAAGGCTGTGTTTTTTTTTATATTTTTTTTATTTTTAAAAGGAAAATATCAGAAAATATAAGTTACTTTTACTGTAATTTACTGTGAAATTATTTTCCTGATTTCTGTTATTATTCCTGATTTGGGAATTCAGAATGTCCTTGGTATGTCTTTGTAAACTTCCTACACACAATCCTAAATAAATAAAAAATAAAGAATGAAAATCTAATGAATGGCTTTATATATATATATATATATATATATATATATATATATATATATATATATATATATATATATATATACACATATACATAACATCTACATTAAATGATGTTGGACCTGAATTGGGTGATACAACATAAAAAAAAAAAAAAAAAATCTCATATCATATGATTCTCGGAGGAATTTCTACGTTACTCGATTGCTCGAAAAAAAAAAAAAAAGTTTAGTGATTTTATATAATGTCTACAAAAATACACTGATTTTATTTTTTATTTGTTAAAGAAAAAAAAATCATTGTATTAAAAAAAAAAAGAATAAATAATTCAAATGACAATTTAACATATCTTGGGAAAAGGTTTACATTTTTAAAAAATATAATTTAAACATGAGTTAATATTTAAAAATATTAAATAAAATTGATAAAATATTTAAACAGAATATGATATTATTTAAAAGATTTTAAAGATTAAGTAAGAAAAATATAACATCAAATCAGGAAAAAAAAATTAAATTATATTTATTTTAAAAAATAATAATAATAATAATAGAAAATGTAGATAATCCTCAGTATCTATATGTATAAAAAAAAGTTTATAAACACATTGGAGGTGTTGATTATTTTTTTCTGCAGTATAATGTTTTATCCTTTTTATTTTCCTACACAGTCTGTTTTCTTTTTTTCTTTTTCTTTGTTTTCATAAAAACAATATTTAGGAAAAAGTCCAGCTTCATGACGTAATCATGACGTAATAAAGAAT
Source organism: Ictalurus punctatus (assembly GCF_001660625.3). Classification (NCBI taxonomy): domain Eukaryota; kingdom Metazoa; phylum Chordata; class Actinopteri; order Siluriformes; family Ictaluridae; genus Ictalurus; species Ictalurus punctatus. Next base: position 23,948,318 of record NC_030431.2, read on the forward strand.
TTGGATAAGTTTTTAAAAGAATGCTTCACTACATCACGCTCGATTTCTTTCCTCCGACAGGATGAAGAGACTCCCCGTCCTGGCCTTGCTGCTGTGGATATGTTGTGTGTTTTATGTTGGTATTTTCCTGTTTGTGGGCGGTTTCCTCTTGGTGCGCCTGGAGGTCAACAGGACGAGCACCTGCGAGGACGTCTTGCCTCCGTCCTACGACGCGACCTCGCCTGACTTCTGCCCCAGACATCCTCGCGTACGCAGGGCCGTCATCCTCGTCGTCGATGCTCTGAAAGCCGAGTTTGCTCGCTACGACCCGGGAAACCTGTCCCCCAGACCGTTCGAGAACAAGCTGCCGGTTCTGGGTGAGACGGTGTCGTCTCGGGCGTCGCAAGCCAGGCTGTACACGTTCAGAGCCGATCCTCCTACCACCACCATGCAGAGGATCAAGGGCTTCACCACCGGATCCTTGCCCACGTTTATAGACGTGGGGAACAACTTCGCCTCCAGCGCCGTGCTGGAGGACAACCTGATCCACCAGCTCGGTCAGGCAGGTGAGAGAGAGAAAGAGATGAGATTTGATGGATTGATTTTTACACTTATGGAAGGAGTTTCCAGTGTCAGTTTTTTTGGAACGATCAGAGGTAAAGCTGTAACTCTTAAGTCGTCTTCAAGATGGAGAAGTTTGCGCTTCAAAAAGAGAGACTGGTGAAGGACTTAAGTGAGAATTTGCTTCGGAGGCTTCCCACAACATTAAATGTAACTATAAACGGACAAAAAAAAAGTATAACGTGTCGTTTTTTTAATAAAAAAATTTTTTAAAAAGAATGAATATTTGCCAAATTGCTCTAATATAAGAAGAATAAATCCCTTGCTGTTATAGGAATATGATCAACTTTGTCAGTAACTGCACGCCGCACTGATGTTGATTATTTTCCTAGAACAGCGCGACCCCGAGCGTTTTAATCCTTACATGCGCCTTTAGAGATCATGCTGCGTTAGATTAACTCGTTGGGAAGTTGGAATTAGAGCCGGGTCTGGTTTTATTCCCGGCTTTGAAAGTGCACGATCGAATCATGTCGTGTGTACGAAAACACGTCGTGTTTACTCAACACGATTCATTCACGTGGAACCGACCTTGCTTTAGGGTTGTGGATGTAGTGCGCAGGTTTATTTTGGGGGGGGGGGAAATAACACCTGGAATGTTAAATAGTTCTAGTAACTTTTTTTAATTGATTGAGATTGTTACTTCCTGTCAGACTGACGCTTCTCTCCGTGTCCTTTATCTGTGCTTCCAGGGAAGCGAGTGGTCTTCATGGGAGACGACACGTGGGTCAGTTTGTTCCCTAAAAAGTTCCACCGCTCGCTGCCTTTCCCCTCCTTCAACGTCAAGGATCTGCACACCGTGGACAACGGAATCCTCCAGAACATCTTTCCCACCAGTGAGTACCTGTGGCAGCTGTGAGGGTTTAGAGTCGTGTCTCAGTACATATTCTCTATATTCGAACACGGGTTAAAGCAGGCTACGTTCAGAAAGAAGCGCCGGAGGTCACGTGGACGCTGATGACGTTTCACGTTTCAACTTTCTTCCCCCCAAATTCATTCATTAAAAAAATTTTAAAAAAAAGGATCTTAGCAATGAAGTTTGATGCCTAGAGGAGGTATCTCTAGATGGTCAAAGTCTCCAGAACAACCGTGTCTGGTTCTGAAAGATGCTCAATAACAATTACAGCTCATTTCCTTATAACCTCGTACCTCGGACTACTAAAATGGTTTTCTTTTCTTTTCTTTTCTTTTTTTTTAAGCAAAGGGCCATCACACCAAATATTCATTTATTACAGTTTACTGCTCTTTATCGTTGTTTAAAAAAGAAAAAAAAAATCCAGAAACACCTCATTTCATTCTTTTTGAGAGCATCTTTGCTCTCCATAAGTCCGTATGTGTGAGTGAGTTCCAGACCGTGTAGGTTTCAGGTCGTGTAGCACTGTGGCTGGAAGCGTCGTGTGGAACGTGTTAAACAGCGAGCGCACTGTATGTCCTCTTCACAGTGGACGGAGATGACTGGGACGTGCTGATCGCTCACTTCCTGGGTGTGGATCACTGCGGCCACCGCTTCGGCCCCGACCACCCTGCCATGGCGGAGAAGCTCACTCAGATGGACGGAGTTATCAGGCGAGTGGTAACTTCCTCAGAACTGTTAGAAACAACATTCGAATCATGCAGAAAGTCTTGCAGGTATAAAATGGCAGGTTTACCCGGAAACGTTTGCCTTGCACTGTGATTTATTATTGGCAGTGGTTAAGATCATTGGACTTCTGAATAGAAGGTCATGAGGTCAAATCCTAGCACCACCACTGTTGGGCCCTTGAGCAAGGCCCTTAACCATCAACTGCTCAGGTGGATTACTGGATTCAGGCACCATTGATTGTTAAGTTAACATTTTTGGGGAACTACTTTGATTACGACAATATAATACTCAACAACACCTTTTTTTTTTTCTTAAATCTGAAAAACCAGACTGGGTTTTAATTCAATTTGGAAAGAGATCCAGTACCGGATCTCCAGGAATAAAATTGCTTAGGAAAAAAAATAAATAATAAGTTTGCACAATTTTACCACTTACTCCAAATAACTTGTTTGAAATCTCACCTAAAGTCTCAACCAAAATCTTTTCCATGCCCAAATCATGCCCAGATTTTCAAATACTTGCCCCAAACTAAGACGGAGTAAATTAGAGGGTTTTTTTTCTAATGTGCTCCTTGATGTGCTTCTCTTTCATGGAGTGTTTTGTAATATCAGTGTTTGACCAAACTCCCTCCAACCCTCTGTATTAAACATCTCCGTCATGCGTTTCTGATCTCAGGTCAGTGATGAAGCGGCTGCAGAACGACACACTGTTGGTGGTGATGGGAGATCACGGGATGACCGACACCGGGGATCACGGAGGAGAAAGCCAGAAGGAAACCGATGCTGCTCTGTTCCTCTACAGCGGCTCACCTCTGTTCCCAGCTCCTGATGCACAGGTGAGTTCTTTCCACTGCTGTGAAAATACATCCCCAGACCTCCTTCCGTGACCTGTACACTTTCTCCTCTCCGACCAGATCTTCAGAACCGAAACAGTAGAAATGACCTCGAGTTTGCTCAGATATTTTACGTTTGGTGTGACATCAGCAGGTGGAGCCAGAGGTGGTGCCTCAGACTGATTTAGTGCCTACGCTGGCCTTGCTGCTGGGAGTTCCCATCCCCTACAGCAGCGTGGGGCAGGTGATGCTCCCACTTTTTCCCAGGAACAGCCAGGTGGAGGCGCTGTGGATCAACGCCAAACAGGTGAGAGATCCGAGAACCCGGGCTGTACAGTAGATAAGCTGGAACAAAGCGGTAGCTCTGGACTGCAAAGGTTTTATTGTTTCCTGATATGATACATGATTGAACGTATTATGTAATTATACGGTGATTATAAAGAACTGGATAAGGTGTGGTAATATGTTGGCGGCTGTCACCAAATGATATGATAACACTGATATTCTTATCTTCATGCTCCCAGGAAACTCAAACATGGATGCCTTTGGGGTTTTGTTTTTTTTAACATGCAGTATGTGTGAGGATGAAAACATACAGAAATGCAAAAATACCAATGACTAGAAATATGGACATATTACTACTCTGAGTCCTCTTGAGCTCATTACCCAAAGAATAGGAAAACAGGAATTGGTGTGCTGTTATAGGAAAACAATCAACAACGTAAGTGGGTATTACTCAAAAGTTTCAAATAATAGTACATCCAGAAGTGTTTATTCCACGTATACCGCAGTAATTTGCCACTGATTACGTTTAAATTATTAAAGAATTTATTAAAGAGCAAAACATGTTACTGAGAAACCACAAAGCGTAAACTCGTACACTTTCCCAAAACTTTTACAACGCACTAACACTGGAGACTCCTTCCATAAATTTTACATAAACATCTCCTAACAGAAAACGTCACCATATCTGTGGTTATACATTATATAATATCAGTGCTTATACATTATATAATATCAGTGCTTATACATTATATAATATCAGTGCTTATACATTATATATCATCACTGCTTATACATTATATAATATCAGTGCTTATACATTATATAATATCAGTGCTTATACATTATATAATATCAGTGCTTATACATTATATAATATCAGTGTTTATACATTATATAATATCAGTGCTTATACATTATATAATATCAGTGTTTATACATTATATATCATCAGTGCTTATACATTATATAATATCAGTGTTTATACATTATATAATATCAGTGTTTATACATTATATATCATCAGTGCTTATACATTATATAATATCAGTGCTTATACATTATATAATATCAGAGCTTATACATTATATAATATCAGTGTTTATACATTATATAATATCAGTGTTTATACATTATATATCATCAGTGCTTATACATTATATAATATCAGTGTTTATACATTATATATCATCAGTGCTTATACATTATATAATATCAGTGCTTATACATTATATAATATCAGTGCTTATACATTATACCATATCAGTTGTTATACATTATACCATATCAGTTGTTATACATTATACCATATCAGTTGTTATACATTATACCATATCAGTTGTTATACATTATACCATATCAGTGGTTATATATTAAATAACAATACATTTTTAGGTTTAAGATATATGGAGAGTCCACCATGCTCTCCGTGGATCTCCAGTCCACCATTATACCACTGATATGGTATAATGTATAACCACTGGTACATTATATAATATCAGTGGTTATACATTATACCATATCAGTGGTTATACATCAAATAACAATACATTTTTAGGTTGAAGATATATGGAGAGTCCACCATGCTGTGAATGAGCTGCTACAACGGAAACAATAACGTATTAGAACGTGCGCGTTAATATTAATATAAACGTGTTATTTGCGGCTGCACTTCCGTCACTGCTGCTGTTATAGAAAATGGATTAACACCTTTGACGAATCAGATTCAAGAATTCAACAGTACTGTGGTATAATTCAGGATAAAACTCATATTCATTGACGGGAACTCTATGAACTTGAGTTCCCTTGATGTCACTATATCCCCGGCTCAATATCCGTGTCTATTTGGTCTCATGTACAGGTGCATCGGTTTTTGGAGACCTACTCCAGCATGGCCAACGACATTCCAGCGGACAGTTTGTCTCAACTGCGGGCTCGCTTCTCCCAGATCTCGTCTCAGTACATGAGCTCGATACGTGATGGAACTCCTCCTCCGCCTGAACTGCTGGCCTCCATGCAGGAATACCTAAGCTCCGTTAGAGAGACCTGTCGTGCCTCTTGGGCTCGCTTCAACCCTCTGAAAATGGCAGCGGGCCTCCTGGTCCTGGGTTTTGGGTGCATCTTGTGCTACGTTATCTCAGAACTGTCTGTTGTGATCCTCCAGGGCGCCATGTTGAAGACTCCAGTGCTTGCTGGGCTGATGGTCGGGGGAGCGGTAGCTGTGGGTCAAATATTCACTTTGGGATACGTGGAAGTCTCGTGGTGTTTGGGAGCTGCTGTGTTGTTTTCCGAGGCATTATTTTTGTGGAGGGCTCGGAGGGTATGTCCTCGTGGCCGACTGTCTCACTGGAGCCTTTTAACTCCGCCACTGCTCGTGCTCCTCCTCCGCTGTGCATCCTTGCTCTCGGACAGCTACGTGATCTCTGAGGGACGTGTAGTCACGTTCTTACTGTTCAGCCTAGGCGTATACGTTCCACTTCAGCTCAACTGGGATGGACTTCTTTTTCCTGCACCTTCTACCGATACCCAGAAACCTCCTGGACTTCTTGCACCCTCGTTGCCGCCCTCGGTAGTCCGGCGCGAGACTGGCGCTTTGCTTGTTTGCACAGGCGTCTTGGTAGCATGCCTTTACCTTTCTCTGTCGTTCCACAGCTGCCGTGAAGAACAGGGTGCTTGCCAGCCTTCAGTCTTCTTGACGCAACTCTCGCGGGTTCAGGATAGTCGGCTGCGCAACTTGCACTACGTCCTGTCCCTGGCATCACTTTCCGCCTGGGCGTTCTTGCTACATCGTTGGTTACGGCATTACGGAAACCTGAACTGCACAGGTGTGGGTGTGTTTACAGCACGCTGCCTGCTTCCTCTTGCCTCTATCTGCATGGGTCTGCACTGGGCGGTCAGCGCAACTCCAGACGACACCTTCAGGAACCTGGCAGAGCTAATAAGCTTGGGGCAGGTGATTCTGCCACGTATTGCCTTCGGTCTCCTAGGCCTCGGATCGCTGCTCCTGTGGCTGGACCCACTTACGGTGTTTTTAAAGACACGAGCACCTTTGAACTCTCGGGGTGCCGTCGTGCCTCCGCCAAGATACCGTGCTAGCACTGGAATCAGCCCTCAGGCTGAGCTGCACCATCTTATACCGCAGTTATATCAGCGCATCCGCCAATCGCTTGACAACGAAGGGGTCAAGGTGACCGATCCCGATGGACGGCCAGCAGTAGAGGCCTACGGACTGGGCACTGTCTACTCCGCACCCCTGGTCTTGCTATGTGGTCTGATGGGGCTTGGGATGCTGCTTCTACACCCCGAAGGCATGGCGCTGGCCTTCTTGTTGCTACTGCTGCAGGCTGCTGCTCTCCTCCATCTCCACGCGTCCTCCAGCAATCTCTCCAGCCAGCAGAGTCATTCCAGTAAGCTTTACTTTTGTCACTCCCGATACCACACTAAAAAATGAAAAATATTGCTAATGACGAATGACAGAAAGCGTAATAGTGTTAGCACAGTTTGTCTCGAGCACACTGTTAGTACTGATGCTGTGCTCATAGTGTTTAGAAACCAAATGTGGAGGAACTGTGTAGCATCGATAATACCGTCGTGTACATTGTGAACTAGAAGAACTGCAGTAGAAGGTTAAGCCTGTAACAAACCGATTATTTGCTGCAACTTTCACCAGGTGTCTTCAGTGTTCCCTGGACTCCTGTGGTTCTGTGGTCTCTGGCGGCCTCGCAGTTCTTCCATGCCACGGGTCACCTTCCCACCTTCCCGTCCATCCAGTGGGGTGCTGCGTTCGTGGGGTTCCCTCAGGGACACACGGGCACCGCACTTCCCGCCTCGCTCGTCACACTCAACACCTTCTCCTCACACATCCTGTTTGCCGGTATCTCCAAGCATCTGTTGTGATATTGTGAATCTTTTACTCGTGTACTGTTATTGTGTTCGTCTGATGCGTAAGGGATAAAACACCTGGAGACGGCGTGGTGTGAAGTATCGTCTTCCTCTTATACCACAGCAATTTATTAATCTGGTGGTTCTTGTTAATATATTGGCATGATGTTGATGTTTGAGCTTTAGTATTTAGCTTAATAAATTAGCCGGATGTATCTTATGATATGAATAAAGACGAGTTTCACCCTGGCTAATATTTTGAGTAAATATATGCAAAGTTGTGTACTTGTAAACATGTCTGTATAATAGTTTTGGCTCTGCGATGTTTTTTTTAGTCGGCTGCCCGTTGCTGCTCTTCTGGCCGTTGGTGCATGAGCTGCGTGGGTATCGAACCAGCCGCTCGGGTGGAGGTGAGGACGGGGACGAGGTTGTCATGGAGATGAGGTTGCGAGAAAACCCGCAACAGTTCAGTTCAGCTTTACTACAGCTCGCAGCACGTTACCTGTTCATTAACGGAGCACAGGTAAACCTACACAGTGTGTGTTCTTTTTTTTTTTTTTTTTTTTCCCCCTTGTGTGTGTCATGTGACTGGTGGAATGTACTCAAGTTAATATGATAATGAGTCTTTATTGGCCACCTATACGTTATAGCACAGTGAAATTCCTTTCTTCGCATACCCCAGCATACCAGGACGTTGGGGTCAGAGCGCAGGGTCAGCCATGATGCAGCGCCCCTGGAGCAGAGAGGGTTAAGGGCCTTGCTCAAGGGCCCAACAGTGGCAGTGCTGGGGTTTGAACCCCCGACCTTCTGACCCCCCGATCCTTAACTGCCAAACCACCACTTAATGGAATTCACTTACTTTCCAACGAATAGTTAAAGCACAAACTTCGCCTCTAACTCCGCCTCCCTGGGTTTGTGTTTTGTGTGTATGTGTGTGTGTGTGTGTGCACAGGTTTTGGCTTCGGTTTGTGCTGCCGCTATACTCAGAAGACATCTCATGGTTTGGAAAGTGTTTGCACCCAAGTGAGTGACACATTGAACTTCACACACACACACACACTCTCTCTCACTCTTCACGCCTGCTTACACACTAAATCAACCTGCTTGGGCATCGGTTTCACCATTGTGAAGCAAAATGTGTTGCACAATGTGTTGCACAGCAAAAATGTGTTGAGTATGATGATAATAGACACGTTTTTGTTCATGGACAATTTGCTCTTTTTGAATGAATCACTAAGCTGAACATCATATCATATCAATTAATTATTCCTTTTATTTCTTTCAAAACCGCAGAATTAAAAAAACGCGCACAAACCGAATCATTACGTTTTTATACATATCCCTACCCAACGTCAAGACTGTCAATCAAGAGATTTTACATAAGTCGGTGAATCCTTTTGTTCGTGACTCAGTTTCCTGTAGTGTTCAGTGGATCAGAGTGAATCAGTGAATCATTCAGTCCTGACCGAGTTGACTCTTCTATCAATCACTGTTTGAATCATTCAGGCATGACAGAGATTCCCTCTCCTTTCGTTAAGCAGTCAGTTTGATTCAGTGAATCTTTTTTTTAAAAAAAATATGACCAAGATTCTTTCACTCATTTAGTGCACCTGTATTTGACTCGTTTGGTGAATCGTTTGGTCTTGACTTAGATTCACTGCTCTCACATTCAGCAGTCAGTGATTGAATCGGCAAATCTTTTTGGTTATGACCGAGGTTTGCTCTCAGTTTGTTCAAGGGATCAGTTGAGTCAGTGAGTCATGTTAAGGATCATTTAAGCAGATTGAACTGGAGATTTCCAGCATTTCAGCGCTAGCCGTAGTAATGTGTTTTGGGAAATACTTGGAAATACAATCATATTATAAAACAACGCAAAATGGCAGCCATTTTACATCACTCAAGCTGGTTGTCGTCTGTCTTAGATGACTGCATTATCAAGCTGCACATTTGGGCAAATGTGTGATCAAATCATTTAACCGAACTGACCGAGTCAGATGACTCAAGTCATTAAAAAGAGTCAAATATTTCAACTCCATGCAGTTGAACTAATGCATGCAGTGGATGGATGAATCGTGTAATTGAATGAATCGCTGAACTAATTTGAACGAATCATTTAACTGAAACAACTCCATACAGTTGAACTAATCTATGGATAAATCAGACAATTGAATGAATCGGAACAAATCGAATTTAACTGACTCGACTCTTATGATTCGGGTCACTGAAAAGAATCAAAATTTTCAACTCTGGGTGAAGTGATTTTGGATGCTATCAAGTAGGGTGGACAATACTTACTGATGCTTATCAGTGCCTTCATCGCATGTTTCATTTTCAGAAAGAAGAACCCACGTCGTCGCTCTCTAGTTTTCTTTTGGCTCACTGATCGAATCTTTTCAGAGTTTGCCTAGATGAAATGAACCGAACCATTACTAAAAGCAGATCACTTTATTTATGTGCGTGTGTGTGTGTTTGTGTGTAGGCTGATGTTCGAAGCCAGTGCATTCATCGTGGGCAGCGTGTTTGTGCTCGTCGGGGTCGCTCTGGTCATGAGGGTCGACGCAGCCGTGGCTCACTTATTTCAGAGACTCATTCCGGAGAATTCCAGGTAGCACCACCTTCTCTGTTCCTCCTACAGTTTCATCCGTCCATCGGTCCATCACCGACGACACGAGACGCACACGATTGCCAGCACGATGGACGAAAACCGGTCTTAAAATGGCTTCCGTCTTTCAGTACTCTGGAGAAATGGACTTGTGCTGATATTTTATTCAAAAACACACACACACACACTTAATCTGAGCCATCTGAGATCTGTGACACTGCTGCATTGGTAGTTGAGGAAAGACCTAGGAGTGTGAGAGAGTTGTTTCTTTTTACTGCTGTACACCGTAGGGCTTCTGTATTATAAACACACACACATACATACATATACACACATTCTGAGAGCTGCTATGATGAAAGCACACTCCCTGAAGCAGGATTTGTGCTAAAGCTAAGCTTGGAATACCTTAAATGAAAGGACTAGTTGGTCTGGATTCACTTTGGTTAACAAGAGAGAATGCTTTTCTATCTGCTGATAGCGGTGCACAGACCTCGTTTCATCTCTGCCTAAAGAGAGCGATGCGGCGGCGCTTTAATCCTTTAATCTGCCCAGCTCTCTCGCCTCTTCATCAAACAGATCAGCTTCGAAAGCTTCAGCTTTTAACGCTAATGCTGCCGTCAACGTCATCCCGCTCGTCGTCTTGTCGATGGCGAACCAGCCAAGCCGAATCTCCGTCGTTACCCGTCGTCGTTTAAGCCGCACTCGATTCTGGGACTTTGAGTCCAGCATCCGTACCAACGTCGTCACGACTTCTGTGCTGGATTTCTCATGAATATGACGTTAAACATCCCTGGAAAACGGTAAGCGAGAGAAGAAGCTTGTTCAGTTGAGATCGTTTCAATTTTATTTTTTTTTAATCTCCAATTTAAAAGCACTAAACTTTTGTGACCATTTCATGTTCCTCAGAGTTCCAGCATACGGCGGCTGCTTTCTTTTCCTCCTTCACTTTTGGTTAGCGTTAATGTTTCTGAGCCCTGTCCAACTATTATGAGTGTCAGGGTCAATCCAATACTTTTACATAGTATTATTATTCATTAACATCATCAAAACCGCCACGTCTGCGTTCGGAACAGGTCAGAGGTCACTAGCTTTGCCGCCGCAGTGAGCGTTCATGTCGTGAGATTCAGTTTGTACCAATGTTTATTTTTTATCGATTTGTACTGACATTTATACAGTATTTATGTTGTTTGTTTATATATATATATATATATATATATATATATATATATATATATATATATATATATATATATATATATATATATATATATTTTTTTTTTTTTTGCGTGGTGGATTTAAAAAAAAAAAAAAAAAAAATCAAAGCTCTTGTTTTTGGATTGGTTATGATGAGATGTGAATGGTTGAGGGAAACATGAGATTAGGTTGATTGTAGCCATAACACAATAGTGTGTGTGTGTGTGTGTGTGTGTGTGTGTGTGTGTGTGTTTGGGTGGGTGGGAAGGTGTGTATGGTTTACCTACTGTATTTTGTCTTAATGAAGAAGAAGCAGGTTGATTAATACGCTGTGAATGAAATCTTTTTAATTGTATTAAATGAAATGAAAATGAGGGAGAGGTCAAATAAAATTTTCTACTTTTTGAAAAGGAAAAATTGTGTGTGTGTGTGTGTGTGTGTGTGTGTGTTTGTTTATTTATATTATGAACATGGCAGTCCTAAAGAACAGCACAAGACCATAAGCAACATAGTCTGTTTAAATGTAATAAAAGTTATGAAATAAAATATTAAGTGCACATCATCAGCTCAGGCTGTGTCTGAATGCATTCCCGCATCACTGTATAATGCAGTTTCACTGTCGTGTGTATTCTTAGTGGATGGATTATAATCCCTTGTTACCCATAATGCACCAGCGATTTTCTTTTCACGACGAGGGACGCCAACTTGTTATATAAATGAAAATCCAATGTTGTCGAATGACCATTAAAGACAAAGTTACTGTTGCAACACATACAGAAAAATCGGATGAATACTTCAGTATTATTTATTTATTTATTTATTTATTTATTTATTTTTAATGTCGCAACGATGTGCTTCCACGGAGAAAAGAGCTGGAATTGCTGTCCCTTTGGTATACGCATTAAAAAAAAACGAAATGAAACCTGATATAGAGTTCGCATTAATGTTAATGCTGAATGCTTGATTCTGATTGGTCGGAAGGTGTGGATCAAATTGACTCGGTAGTGAAAAGCGGACGCTCCGTGCGATCTAAACCTAATAGTAGATGGATTAAAAGCATGTTGCTTAACAAAGAAAACTCGACTCGTTGATACGGCGAAGTTTTCAGTGAGGAGACGTTTATTTGATATTTAAGGAAGGAGTCTCCAGTGTCGGCGCTTTGTAACAGTACAGAGGACTTCGAAAGAGCGAGAGAGAGAGAGAGAGAGAGAGAGAGAACGGTTAAGCGTTAACTTCCACAACGTTAAATAGTACAGCAACTAGAAATGGATCAGCATATTTTTATTGGCTACATTTCTCTTTTGTTAGGATTTTTGTGTTGCAGTAATATTCAATTATCAACATGTAGCTCTATAACAATACAGTAACAATGTAAAGAGGCACTACTGTAACGAAGGAAGGAATTACTGTATAAACCCTGGGTCACATGGATTCTTCGGGGTTCTCTGGATTTCTCCTACTGTCCAAAAACATGCTGGATTGGCTCGGTGTGCAGGAGTGAATGTCCTATAAGGATCTGGCGTGCGATCCACGGTGAATTCTCCCGCGTTTCCCAAGAAATAGACTCATCTGGACCAGGATAAAGCGTTTACTGAAGATAATGATGATGCTGTAAATATTACTTACAGTATCTACCTGGAAACTTTGAAGCTGACAGTTTGTAGAGGTTTTGCAGTTTTTCAAGTTTTTTTTTTGTTGTTGTTGCGATTGTTGCGCCCAAAAATGCTCGATTTTGTTGTGGCTATTTAAAACATTTCCGCGATCGTAAAACTGCCGGAATCCCAGAGGGACCGGTATCGGCTTTAAATGAAATTCTAGCAGTTTCTCTAACGACATGAACGGAAGATTTGAATCAGCACTGAGAGCTTTTTTAATGTAAATAACATTCGACAGCCTTGCCTGACGAGGAAGTTGGTTCAAAATGATCGGGAAACGAAGGAGAGCTAGGATTTCAGGGGAAATCTGCAGCACCGAACAGATACCAGAGGAATGAATGGAGGAAAGCAATATTGTTATATTGCATCACAAATTCACTTCTTGTGCATCTGTGGTTAGATTGTAATCTCATACATTTGCAACGATGGCCCTAATTTCCTTAATGGCGGCTTTGTCTTTACCAGTAAAGTTGCATATTATAATTTAGAAGCCAGTTTGAGGTTGGGTGTGTTGCTCAAGGACTGAATTTCCCATGGTATCTGGTTTCTAAGAGGAAAAATAAAAGGACTGAGTTACTTCTGCGGAAAATTTTACATTTGGGTTAGTAGAGTGCAATAAAATACACTTTTACACTTTTTTTATTTATTACACATTAAGAGCTGTTATATTAAATGTGTAATAAATATTTTTTAAAAAAAAGGTCATCTTAGTAATAAGTATTTCATTTTATTTAAAATGAAAAAAAAACTGCAATACAGATGATATGCAAAATAAATTCTCGGGTTTTCGTTGTTTTATTAACTGTTAATTAATTTCATTTAATAAGGTTCGTTTTGAAAGCTATCTAAATTTACAAAAATATATGCTTTTCCAAGGCAGCGAATGTAAAAATGAAATAAAAAATGTACAGTGGTTTGCACAAGTATTCGCCCACTTTGAAACGTTTCCACTCTGTCTGCTATTGCAGCCTTGAACTAAAATTGATAGTTGATTGGGATTATACATCATGAGTATCCCTTAATATCGAATTGAGGGGGAATAAAAGTCATTCTACTCGACAATATTATTTGCAAATAAGAAATTTAAATTTAAAGTAGTGATTGAGTGATTGAGTATTCACCCCCGTTGCTGTGAAACCTCTAAATCTGTTCTGGGTCCATCAGAAGTCAGATAATAAGTTGAAGGAAGTTGAGGTGTGTGTAGTTAAAGTGTAACAAGATCTCAGTATCAGTGTACTTGTTCCTGGAAGAACCCAGAGCCTGGTAGAGAAAAAAAAAAAAAAAAACGCCTGTTAAAGAGTATCATGAAAACAAGGAAGTATCGAAACAAGTCTGAAACAAAAGTCTGGAAATCATAACCGAAACTTAATGAACATAATGTCGTGAGGCATTATTTCCCATTAGGCCACATCTACCAAAATTGGAAATGATGCGAATGGTAGTATAGTTTGTAAATGAGTAAATATGTCTTATCTATTGTCTTTTTGGGAAATAATTTCCCGAAATTATTTCTTCAAATTGCGTTTACATAACTTAACAGTGTCCTCTGAAGCAAGTTTATGAATATTTGAGCATGCATGGGTGAAACCGAGTTCTAGTACTTGCACTGTGCGCTCGAGTTGTTCTGAAGTAACGGGATATTGTGTGTTGCAGAAATGGTTGCTCTGGACAGGATATGACATGCCCACCTGGCAGGTCTCTCCTTTCCTTCCTGGCAGATCCTGGCACCACTTTCTTGATTTTCTCTAAGCTGGCTACCGTCCAAAGAAAAACAAATAAAGAGCACAAAAAAACCCCGACTCTCTGCCAGTTGGATTCCTGCCAATTCCTCAGCTTAATCTGTGCTTAAGTCCGTCCCATCTTCACCACGCTGTGAGCAAAACAGCGCCGAGCCTGCTTTCAAAAATCCCCTTTTCAATCGCACCGAGAATAAAGAAGATAATCTTTTCAAAACTGAGATATGATACACTGTCCTCCATGACCCCACTGAGCATTCACCTGAGAGCGTTACACATACCTGACAGCCTAATTACCACGCATTTATCACAGACTGTCAATAAAAGTGTCCAGGCTGACAAGTGCTGCCATCATGACCCCTCGGGTGTAGTTTAAGACATTTTAATGCATTTGGATTGATCACCTTGTGCAGATTACACAGGGATTAGACTGAGACTCAAGTGTACTGTGGAAAACGGCATGCCGAGACATAGATATAATTGGCGTGTGACCTAATTATCGCTGTGAAAAGAAAATGGGAACATTAGGGTGAGTTAGGGTTGTGGTGAATTTGGAGTTTCTTCTGAGAACACTGGGTGCAAGAACACCCTGTAGAGATAAACGGAATCATTTCTTTCCCATCAGTGATCACACGGGGATCCTATCTGCATAATCTAAATGTAAGAATCAGTAAACTATCTTAACCTGCTTATTTGAAGAAATATTTATATAAAAAAAAAAATATTCGCATAAATAATTATAGTCATGTATTTGATTTACATTTGATTCAATTATTTAATGTACATTTTTAGGGGGTTCTCCAGGAACAGGGTTGGGAACCTGGGATCCATCCATCCAGCCATCTTCTATACCGCTTAATCCTTTTCAGGGTCACGGGGAAACCTGGAGCCTATCCCAGGGAGCATCGGGCATGTGGCGGGGTACACCCTGGACAGGGTGAAAATGGGAACCTGGGATTTAAAGCAATATTTGCGTTGTACTGATGTTAAATTGTCTTACAAATGGCCTGACAAATTAAATTAGTTTCCCACTTCCCCATGCAAAACTAAATCCCGTCTGAATAGGGCTAGCAAACACGATAACAATGAGACTATTTATGAGTGAGGTTTTTGTTTTTTCTAAAATAAAAAATCACCTCCCATCTTATCAGTGTAGAGTTGAGAACTTCACTGGAAGATCATCTTAAATATATTCTCTATAAACTCATGAGATTTTATAATACTAGTCTGATGACATTGTTTTGGAATGCTCGCTTTTCAGCGTGTCCACTTGCATGGTGTACATCGTGATAAGAGACACCACCAGGTCTATTTATGACGGTGTAATAAAAATTATGATGGAATATACAGTTGCGCCCAAAACGTTTGCATACCCCGTGCAGAACCTGCTAAATCTGTTAACAAAATTGTTAATATTTTGTCTTCTGGGAGACATGTAACTATCTTATTTAGCGTCTGAAGGGCTAAATAAGAGCATCTTGAGCATCAGTGAGCGTTTGCACCTTTTGTGATAGCCGTGTACGAGTCCCTCGGCCGTCCTCGGTGTGAAAAGACGGATCTCGACATCATAGGGCCGCTGTTGAAAAGGGGTCAAATATGCAGAAGGTGCTGGAAAAGTAAAGAATGTGCAGGACCTGGAGGATTTTTCTGAAGAACAGTGGGCAGTTTAACTGCTCAGGACAAACTTGTGACACGACTCTCACATAACATAAACATCATGTCGTTGATCATCCAGGCAACGACACACAGTATAAAGAATCAAGGGTGTGTAAACTTTTGAACGGGGTAATTTTTTAAATAAATTCAGCTATTATCTTGTCTTGTGCACTATATGTAAACATCTGTTATGTGAAATAGCTTACTCAGGACAGGACTAAATAAACACCAACATGGGATTTTTATGCTCCGTCTAATTTTGTTAACAGTATTAAGATTGAGCAGATTCTGCAAAGGGGTACGCAAACTTTTATGCACAGCTGTATTCAGCATTAATCAGAGAATCAGAATCAGCTTTATTGCCAAATCTGCTTACACATACAAGGAATTTATCTTAGTAACAGGAGCTCCCGGTGCACAACAGTCCAAAACAGCAACAAGACAGACAAAAAATAAGAAATGAAAAAGCATTGAGTTGGGCATTACAGCGATGCTACAGTAAGTTACGCCATTTCCATGAGTGTGTGTAATTTCACAGTTCTTTTATGATTATTAATCTTCACATTGTATGAGATGAGTGCAATAAACTATTGGCTGAACTAAAAAGTCCTCCGAGCTAGAAGCTCCTATAATGATAGACCTGCAATTAAAGAAAAATCTCCTGCTTTACATCAAAGGGCGTGCATGAATGGAAACATTCTTCAAAAAAGAGCTTGAGGTAATCAGGATATTTTACTCTATCCATTAGCATGTTTCGTTTACATTTCGCCATCACCACTATTGAGTTTCGCATCATCCTGTGCCGTCCTCCTATCGGTAGCATTTTAATAAAAAAAAAGAAGAAGAAGAACTTTCTCATTAGCTGTCTTTGATAGCAATGGCACTAAATCGGCCACCGGTTATACCTTCAAACACAACCAATGACTAAAGAATTTTAATTTCTTTTCATTTTTTGTCTGTGACAGCAAAATCAGGGCCTTTTAGAGTTATTTAGCCTATATGTTTGGGGTCATTGTCCATCTTCTCACCAGGTTCCCCAGCTTCTTGGCCGATGAAATGAAATTCATGTCCTGGTAAATCGCTCCATTCATGGTTCCTTCAATGGTATGTATTGCCCCAGCGCCATTTGCAGAGGAGCGCCATTTGCATTATATATATATATATATATATATAATGTTATTTCGTATAAAAGTGCCAGACCAACATGCACATGAAGTGGTGCTTGAAAGTTTGAGAAGCCTTTAGAATTTTCTATATATCTACGTACATATGCCCTTAAACATCATCAGATTTTCACAC
Organism: Ictalurus punctatus; assembly: GCF_001660625.3. Classification (NCBI taxonomy): domain Eukaryota; kingdom Metazoa; phylum Chordata; class Actinopteri; order Siluriformes; family Ictaluridae; genus Ictalurus; species Ictalurus punctatus. Next base: position 23,965,635 of record NC_030431.2, read on the forward strand.
AAGTCCTAAAAGTAGATAAAGAGAACCCGATTAAACAAATGAGACTAAAATAATATTCTACTCGATTTATTTATTGAGGAATATGATCCAATATGACATATGTGTGAGTGGCAAAAGTAAGTGAACCTCTGGGATCAGCAGTTGAATTTGAAGGTGAAATCACGCTGATTTCACGGTGAGTCACGGTGTTTTCAGTAAATAGGATGACATCCAGGTGTGAGTATGCATGCTGTTTTATTTAAACAACAGGGGTCTATCAGAGTCTGATCTTTACACAACATGTCTGTGGAAGTGTACCATGGCATGAACAAAGGAGATCTCTGAGGACCTCAGAAAAAATAGTTGCTCTTGCTCATCAGGCTGGAAAAGTTTACAAAAACATCTCTAAAGAGTTTGGACTCCACTGAACCACAGTCAGGCAGATTGTGTACAAATGAAGGAAATTCAAGACCGTTGTTACTGATTAGTTTACTGTGAACACCCCCTGTTTCCGGGTTCCTGTGTTGGTACCTTTCTTCTGTTTGTTCTCTGTTAACTCAGGTACAGACAGATAAATCCTCTCACCATTTCTGCATTCCTTCGTCCCCTCACCATTTGCGCATTTACATACCTTCCTGTTTCATACAAATATGCCCTTACACCTAGCCAATCAATAGTTAACCCATCGTCTCTGTTGTGTGTCAAGCATGATGTATACTCTGGATTTCCTGGAATAAATGAGAGATCTTGCCATGTGAACTTTGTCTGTCTGTGCGTCTTTTGGCAAACTCTCCCAAGGCCTTGGTTTGGGAAGTGCACGAGGCGAGGGTGTCGTCTTTCTTGTGTATTTTCTTTCTTGTGTCGTCTTTCTTGTGTATCTCTTCTGAAGAATAGTAACCTAGAGATTCTCTGTTTTCAAGTCCTAACAGTTATGATCCCCAGGAGTGGTCGACCAACAAAGATCACTCCAAGAGTAAGGTGTGTAATAGTCCACAAGGTCCCAAATGAACCCAGAGTAACTTCTAAGCAATTAAAGGCCTCTCTCACATTGGCTAATGTTAATGTTCATGAGTCCACCATCAGGAGAACACTGAACAACAATGGTGTGCATGGCAGGGTTGCAAGGAGGAAGCCACTGCTCTCCAAAAAGAACATTGCTGAACATCTGCATTTTGATAAAGATCACATGGACAAGCCAGAAAGCTAATGGTAAATGTTTTGTAGATGGTTGAGAGCCAAATAGAACTTTTTGGTTTAAATGAGAAATGTTTGGAGAAAGGAATCCACTGCATTCTAGCATAAGAACATTTATCCCATCTGTGAACCATGGTGGTGGTAGTGTTATGGTTTGGACCTGTTTTGTGGCAATGACTTGCCATCATTGATGGAACAATGAATTCTGAATGATACCAGTGAACTCTAAAGGAAAATGTCAGGACATGTGTCCATGGATTTAATCTCAAGAGAAAGTGGGTCATGCAGAAGACAACGACCCTAAACACACGAGTCGTTCCCTATCAAAAAATGGTTAAAGAAAACTAAAGTTAGTGTTTTGGAACGGCCAAGTCAAAGTCCTGATCTTAATCCAATTGAAATGTTGTGGAAGGACCTGAAGCAAGCAGTTCATGTGAGGAAACCCAGCAACATCCCAGTGTCGAAGCTGTTCTGTACTGAGGAACGGGCTAAAATTCCTCCAAGCCGATCTGCAGGACCGATCAACAGTTACCCCAAACGTTTATCTGCAGTTATTACTGCACAAGGGGGTCACACCAGATACTGAAAACAAAGTTTCACACACTTCTGCCACTCACAGATATGTAATATCGGATCATTTCCCTCAATAAATAAATGACCACGTATAACATTTTTGTCTCATTTGCTAAATTGCTTTCTCTTGATCTATATTCAAGACTTGTGTGAAAATGTGATGTTTTCGGTCATACTTATGCAGAAATGGACAATTCTAAAAGGTTCACAAACTTTCAAGAACAATCTCTTGTTTCGGCAGACTGCACGTAAGTGCTGAACTTGTTCCGTGTTGTAGTGAATACATACAGTACATGAACCCTGAAGGATCTATTATGGACATGGTTTAGATGCATGTTCTTCGATCTTCAATGAAAAAAAAAAGCCAAACTCATACAGGCCCCACCCTTCCAAGTGACTAAGAGAATTCTCAGTAACTGAAGCCCCAAACGTCAAACTGTTATTTACTTAATGCTCATGATGCAACATTTTAAACCCGTTACTCTTTACTCTGGAACTCTATATTGAGTTCCAAAGTAAAGCCCAACATTCTCTTTAACCGAAGAGGATTTAATGTAACGGCATACTCTAATTGTGTAATACACCTGAGCGTCATCTTAACATCCGGTGTAGTTGTAACCAGATAATTAATCTGTGCCTTATTTATTTATCGGTTATTTATACCACAGCACAGCACAGCAAAGCAGCACATAGCATCTCGAGCGTAAACTGCTCCTCTTCTTTTGATTTTCTGCCACCAAACCTACAGCAAAGACAAACAACTTTCTCATCACCAGAGTAACACATCTCTGTTACATTTTAACTGCATTACTGATGATGATAAAGCTAAGCTAGAGACCATGCTAGGCTAGTTAGGACTTGTTAAAGATTTACAGTGTGCACCTCCCATGAGACTTTTTTCTCGCCATATCAGCACAGAAGACGTGCCAGACTGCATTTTGTGACCAAGTGTCTAAGCAGCTAAAGGGAATATATAACAGCTGCCAGGTTAGCATCATGCAAACCGCACGACTAAGTCATCACACATGCTCCTCAAAGAGATTTGGTGTGATCTCAGACTTGCTGATGTAGCATGCCATAATGCCATCTTGAGGATAATAATAATAATAATAATAATAATAATAATAATAATAATAATAATGTAGTTCCAATTAATACATTTATAATACATGGTTATGTATGTTTTGAGACAAATGTGATTCGTACGCATTGTAAGCATGTATTATACATGTATTATGGAGGATATTAGCTTTTATTACTTGCTAGCAAGACTAGCTTCGTCGCTCCAGAGCGAAACAAAGGCTGCTAACTTGCCCAGTCTTCCCTGATCGACTACTTTTGAGGTAATTTTGATCAAAAATCACACATATAATTATCACACATATAATTAGTAATTTATCGTGTACTACTCTCATCATACTGCTAACTGGAAACTGGAGTTAAGCCTGGGGAGAATAACAACACACATGCTTTGTTTTTTCACTGAAAGAGTCAATACCTCATCTATAACAGTAGAAGAAGAAGCCTTTATTTGTCATATATACATCACAGCACAGTGAACTTCTTTTCTTCGCATATCCCAGCTTCGTTAGGAAGTTGATATGGTGCACCTGGAGCAGACAGGGTTAAGGGCGTTGTTCAAGGGACCATCAGTAGCAGTTTGGCAGTGCTGGTGCTTGAATCCCTGAACTTCTGATCTAGATTACCAAAGAAGTTATTGTGTAATTGTACCTGTAGTTAAATATTAATCTGTGACTTCCCCGGGGTTTTTTCCAGTGGATTAAAACACATGGTGCTTGTTGTACAGTTTATTATTAACATATAACAAGTGCATCGTGTGCTTACCGCACTCCCGAGTGTCCTTGTGCAGTATGACGAGAAATGAATATTATGATTGATACAAAACATACCTAAAGACTCAAGTGTTCTTCAAGAGCACATGAACAGTGATGCAGAAACACCTTCAGCGCTCTCTTTTTAAGTGCACATGGTGTACATTGTCTGCTTAGGTGTGTTTCATTTGATATACCCGTCTGCGCTCATTGCGGTTATGGACTGTAATTACTCATTTATTGTAATTTCATGCATTACGGTAATAATTGGTTGGCCATTTGGGTTATATTTACATTAGGTAGAATACAATTTGAGCCCAAGGCTGAGCAGATGAGTGATAAGTGTATTGCCGTATAAAGGGTTAGCAATGAGATTTGAACTCATAGCCTTCTGACCATTAAACCAGAAAGTTTTTCAGTTTTTACCATCATAAGATGTTAAAATTTTTAAACTTTAATTTTGCTCGATGATCAGTTGAGGAAGGGGCATAATTATTATTACTATTACTATTACTACTAGTGCTGGTGCTATACTACCAGCTACTACTGCTACTATTACTGCTGCTACTACTACTGTTACTCCTACTAGTGCTGGTACTACTACAACTACTGTTACTACTTCTAGTGCTGGTACTACTACTATTACTACTACTACTACTAGTGCTGGTACTACTACAACTACTGTTACTACTACTAGTGCTGGTACTACTACAACTACTGTTACTACTACTAGTGCTGGTACTACTACTATTACTACTACTACTACTAGTGCTGGTACTACTACAACTACTGTTACTACTACTAGTGCTGATTCTACTACTACTACTGTTACTGCTACTAGTGCTGGTACTACTACTACTACTACTACTACTACTACTACTACTATTACTACTACTACTACTAGTGCTGGTACTACTACAACTACTGTTACTACTACTAGTGCTGGTACTACTACAACTACTGTTACTACTACTAGTGCTGGTACTACTACTATTACTACTACTACTACTAGTGCTGGTACTACTACAACTACTGTTACTACTACTAGTGCTGATTCTACTACTACTACTGTTACTGCTACTAGTGCTGGTACTACTACTACTACTACTACTACTACTACTACTGTTACTACTACTAGTGCTCGTACTACGACTACTACTACAACTACTGTTAATACCACTAGTGCTGGTACTACTACTATTACTACTACTACTACTACTAGTGCTGGTACTACTACAACTACTGTTACTACTACTACTACTACTACTGTTACTACTTCTAGTGCTGGTACTACTACTACTATTATTACTGCTGCTGCTGCTGCTGCTACTACTACTACTGCTATTACTACTACTGCTATTACTACTACTACTACTACTAATACTATTATTACTGTTGCTGCTGCTACTACTACTACTACTACTACTACTACTACTACTGTTGCTACTACTAGTGCTGGTACTACTACTACTACTATTATTACTGCTGCTGCCTCTACTACCACTATTAATAGTTTTTAAGTTTTCTGTAGAAGAATCTTTAGTAAAATTCAGAGCTAAAACTGTAAATTATCCAACAAGGGAAATTCTCGTTTAAATGGAGATAATTGTAGTATGATGTCTTTTTTTTTTTTTTTAATAAATAAAGCAGTGGAAAGGGTGGACAATTGCTGACTTGCTGTTTTTTTAATTTATTTTTTAAAAAATGTTTTTTATGTCAGCCTGCTTTACCACACAAACATCACTCAGCATTGTGGCACCGATTAATGTTCGTTCGCACCAAATCACAGATCGCTCTGACAGCTGAAAGCTGAAAATAACACCATTAATCAACAAAAAGTGCATTTACACTGAGGTGTGATTAGGACATGATAATAGTTTTGATCACATTTAAGGCCACACTTTTTTGCCAACCACAGGGCACTTACGGTAAGACACATCACTTTCATGCCAAGACATTTTTCCCATGTGGATTTTTGATAAGAATGTCAGATGAGAAGGTGTGCGAGTTTGCCTTTGTGTTTGATGAATGGGACGTTTTGGCAGGCGTGACTGCTCTCTTGTAATCCGCATGTGGGTGAAAGGGCCAATCTAACGAAAGCATTTACAGTTAATCTTTGATAAGTGAAAGTGAAAGACGTTATAGGGGTATATATAGAGCTCGTGCTCGTGTAGTCAAGAGCACACACACACACACACACAGTCAGGATGGTGAGAAACAGTGTGACGGTACAGGCAGCTGCTCTCCTGTTGCTTGCTTTGCTCTTCATCTGCTGGAACTCTGCAGGAGGTGAGACACAATTTTATTATCGTGGATTATTTCAGAAAGTTGTTTATTATTTATTATATGGTCAAGAACCAGCCAATTCTTCTTCTTCTTCTTCTTCTTCTTCTTCTTATTATTATTAATCTGAAATGTTGTTCTTAATGTTCTAAAATACATGCAAATACAAGCTTGCGGGCCCTAAACTATATACACTTGAGTGCAAAAGTTTGTGCACCCCAGGCATAATGCAGAAAAGTAATGTAATGAATGAACTAATTCCTTATATTTGTTCAAAATGGATCTTTTCCCCTCAGTTTGAATGTTCTAATGAGAGCTTTAATGCTAGACTGACTTATATTTAAACGCTAAAATCAGTTGCGACGAGGTAATACGTGTAGATTTAACATCGAGTTTGTCTTTGACAGCCACTGATGGAGCACCAGACTGCTGTTTGATGACTGTGGACAAAAAGGTTCCACAAAGCCTGGTGGAATCCTACTACGTTCAGACTCCAGAGACAGGCTGCAGAGTGCCAGCTACAGTGTGAGTTTTTAGCACATTCTTTATTATATGTATTTATTTATTTATTTTACATATAAAATGGCACACGACTCACTATTGATTTCCTACACTTCATTAATTAAGAATGGCCCATCATACCTTTTATCCATTTATAGTTACGCTCAGCTTTGCCTAACGTTATAGCAGTGATTTAAGTTAACAAGACAAAAAAAAAAAAAAAAAAAAATGCAGCTTGTCACGTTCCAGACATTGGAGACTCCTTCCATAAATAAAATAAACGAAATAAATAAATGTCGCCTTACCATTTCTTTATGTGGAGTGTCTACAAGATAAGTCCCTGTTTAAGGTGCTACTATAGCAATGATAACGTATTAAAATGAGCACATTACAATAAACCTGATTTGTAGCTCCACTGCTGTCAGATGTAGTGTTATGGAAAATGAATCAACACCTATAGTCCAATCAGAAATCATCATCATCATGATTCAGCAGCGCTGTGATGTAAAAGATATTAGTATATAGACTCAAAAACACTCACATCTCCATCTATGATGTTTGAAGCCCGTCTATACGCCTAACCCTCTTTTTTTTTTTTTTTTTTTGGAAAGCATCACTTATCTCGATCTGGTGTTTTGAATTTTAGATTTCTATTTTATATCTGTAAGATTTTTTTTTTTTTCCCTACAGGTTTGTCACAAAGAAAGGCAAGCGACTCTGCGCGCCTCGTGCGACAAAGAACAACTGGGTTAAAAAGTTGATCAATAAACTCAACAAAACATCCAGAAAAACGTCCAAACGTAAGGTTTTTTTTTTTTTTTTTTTTTTAATGTGTATTTCCTCAAAATAACCGTGTTATGATCCATCACATTTCTTCTCACAAGCACGTCTAATGTGTCTAATCCCTGCAGGAAAGTCGCAGTAGATTATCTCGGATCAGATAACACGGGTCCTGTTTCGATCAAACAATCAATCAGTCAATCAACGACTCAACTTGGATTAGACTGATCTGAGACGCTGAAACCACTGCCAGGAATGAATAAGCTTTTCGAGTTATACGGCTGTTGATGTGTGCAACCAAACACACCACCTGAACATGCTGTGATTGTATTTTGTAGCATCTTTATTCTGTAAATATTTATTCCTGCTGTACATTATATGTATTTTCTTGTGAATCAGTAAGCAGGTTGTATTTTGTGGAGCACATAACAGATTGCCACTGATTTGTATTCTGAATGTTTGTAAAAGACACTTTTTTTTTTCTGATAAAACACATGACTGTGAAGACAATTTGTATTTTTTGTTTGCATAGTAATAAAAAGCCATCATATTGTGTCATACAATATTTGTAGCATGATGAGGGGTCCTTCAACACAAATACACAAGGATATATAGCAACAAATATACATACTGCAAGGGGTATGCAAACTTTTGGGCACCATATAATAGTAATGTAATCAAATGTAATCCTGCTAAAGAAGAAATTCTGAAAAAAAAACCCCTACTTTTCTTCCACAAACACATCTTTAGTATATCTTTTGTTTTCTGGAGTCCTAATTTTTGTCGTTTAAAGCTTTACAGACCTTTAGAGCTTGTTTAAGATACATGATTGGATCGTATTGGCTACTTTTTTACACTTCCAGTTACATTTATGTGGTTTGAAAACCTACCCTGTACCCAATACCTCCCTCTAGAGTACCTTTTCTCTGTCAGAGTGCTTGTGAGAATCTGATGTTTCCCCTCTGTGCCAGTGTGTTATATATGTGCGCCCCCTGTTGGTCAACTGATTAAAACAACTCCAGGTCTCATATACAGTATATAACAAAATCTGAGATTGTTCTGAGTAGGATTGTTTCTCCGACATCTGAGATCTTCATAGATATCATTTGCATTCAAAAACAGCTAAGAGTTCTAGGTAGAATTACTAAACCTGTTAAGAAGCACTGCATAATTGAGACACATTGAGTTAAATGGATATGTTGCATTCCTTTGGGTTCTCCGGTTTCCTTCCACCACCCAAAAAACTTACCAGAAGTCCAAAATGCCTCTCGGTCTGAACAAGTGTGTGAATGTGTGTGTGTGTGTGTGTGTGTGTGTGTGAGTGCGCGCATGGTAGACTGACATCACATCCAGGGTGTAGTGTTCCCAAGATCCTAAGGCTGTGGATCCACTACCACCCTGACCAGTATAAAGTGCTGTTCATCAAACTACTGTACTGTTCATCCCAGGTGATTCATTCCTATGTCACGATCTTGTGATCTCCCTGGACAACTCTCTGATCTCACCTTTGGTCACTGGACACAACCTTGGGGTAACCATGGACCATCAACTCTCCTTTTCCTCTCACATAATCACTAATCTGACACGCTCATATCGATTCCTCCTTTTCAACATCAGAAGGATTTGTCCATTTCTATCCACACAGCCACTCAGGTGCTTGTTGTCATTTCGAGACTGGACTACTGCAACTCGGTCCTGGCAGGTCTTCCACTGAGCCCCATTCGACCTCTGCAACTGTTCCAGAATGCAGCTGCACGACTTGTTTTCAACCTTCCTAAGTTCTCCCACTTACTCCCTATTGCTATACAGTTCTCCCCATTGCTATACAAATACGCTCCCATAACTGGCTTCCTGTAGCTGCAGATTTAAAACACTGCCAAAAACGGACCAGCACCCACTTACTCAAAGCACTTGTCACACCCCACAACCCACCACACTCCCGCCGATCCTCTAGCACCATCCCTCCAAGGGTCCCACCATCTCTCAGGGTAAAAGGAAGGCATGCACTGTGACTCTTCTCTGTTCTGGCACCTTGGTGGTGGAATGTACTTCCCCTAGATATCCAAACAGCTGAGTCACTGGCAGACTTTAAATCTAACCATAAATGGATGGAATGTATGAGGTATCATTCTTTAATTATTATTATTATTATTATTTAGAAACTGTAATCAGTGCCATCATATGAGAGGAATCAAAACACTTTGGGACATAATAATCAACTTCATGCTGCTAACAGTAATGGGTGATTATTCTTCTATTACAGCAAACTCCCCAAGTGTTTAATGTCCTTAAAACATGATATGGAAGTAGGAACCATAGTTTAGAGTACAAATAAAGCACAACAAAGTACAAAATGTTGTTGTTATACACTCAGCAGCAGCGTTATTATGAACACCATACCAATACTGCGTAGAAACCACCTTTGCTCTCAAAATTCTACATGGCATGGATTCTGCAAGTTGTTGGAAACCAAAACATCCCAAAGATGCTCTACTGGATTCAGATCTGGTGACTGTGAAGGCCACTGAAGTCCACTGAACTCATTGCCATGACCCTGGAACCAATTTGAGACGACTTATGCTTTGTGATATGGTGCATTATCATGCTGGAAGCAGCTGTTATAAATTGTGGCCATAAAGGGATGCATGCGGTCAGCAACAATATTCAAGCTGTGGCATTCAAACCATGCTCGATTGGTATTAAGGGGCTCACTGAGTGCCAAGAAAAGCTTCCCCACACCATTTAACCACCACCTCCAGCCTGTACGCTTGACAAAAGGCATGTTGGGTCCATGGATTCATGCTGTTGACACCAGACCTCAGACTGTAGCCTCTGATTCCTGTTCTCGGAACTCAATATATTGTCTTCTCAGTCAAGTATCTGCCTCAAGGTTAGACATGTGTATTTTGAGATGCTTTTCTGCTCACCATGGTTGCAAAAAGTGCTAATATCAGTTAGCATAGCCTTCCTGTCAGCTCCAAACCAGTATCACTATTCTCCTCTGATTTCTCAGAGGATTTCTCTCATCATCAAGGTGTTTCTGTCTGCAGAACTGCCGCACACTGGATGTTTTTTGTTTTCCGTACAATTCTGTGTAAACTCTAAAGACTGTTTTGTGTGAAAATCCAAGGAGATCAGCAGTTTCTGAAATACTCAAACCAGCCCATCTGACACCATGGTCAAAATCATTGAAATGTTTTTTTTTTCCCGCGATTCTGATGTTTGATGTGAACGTTAACTGAAACCTGTATTTGCTTGATTTCATGCTTTGCACTGCTGGCACATGATTGGCTGGTTGTATAATTGCATGAATGAGCATGGATCAAACCGTTATCAAACAATTAATGTACTTCAACAGTCATTTCCCCTTTTTTAATTTTTTTTTTATTTGAATTTATTTTGAAACCAGCGTACAGGATTTCTGGATTTCCTTTTTTTGTGATTGTTGCGGCCAAAAATGTTTGATTTAGCTGTGGATTTTTTGTTTCTCCAAAATTTGCGATGGAATTTTTTCGGTGCTTTTTTTGCGGAAAACTAGTTGAATTGGCGGAATCGCAGTCTTCCGTAGAGATGTTTGTTGGTAAATGCGACCTTTTGGCTGTACTCGTGTTCGACGCACGTGAACCGAAGAAGACTTTGGTTGAATGCGCTTCGCGATGATGTCACATGATGCGTCTTGGTCAAAAACTGCGGGAAATCTGCGGCAATTTTGTAAAAATTGCGTTAATTTCTGCGATCACAAAATCGCGGAATCCTGGTGATCGCAGTAAGAATAAAATTATGACAGCTTTGTAACCACTGTTGACAAACCTTGGATTTAAAACAAGGCTAGAATTGCATGCAAATGGTATTGTATTTACTGTTGGAGGACAAACTGCACAGCACTGTAACTGCAGTGTACAGTATGAAAGAAGAACTCGAGTCTTGCCTCTGGCGCTCATTACGTCATTCTCCCAGCTGGCTGCTCAATCTCAGATCCTCAGGACCAGCCTCCGCTGTGAAATTGTGAAGTGGACTGACGCTGATCCTACACCCCCTAGGGCTTGACCAAGTGTCTGGATGAGAAAAGTCTCTCTCTCTCACACTCTCGCTCTCTCTCTCTCTCTCTCTTGCCAGATGTCCCAGCATTATTTTGCAGCCTCAGGCATAAAATGCACTAATTACTGAACTCAGAAACAGTAGCCAATCTGGCCCGGGTCATTGATACTGCTGAAGCGTTTCAGCTCTGAAGCAGCGGAAGAGAGAAAATAGACATGGATGATGCATAATGCAAGGCTGGACGATTATGAAACGGCGCGCTGAATCATTTACAGCACAAGATTGCCTGCTCCAGTCGAGATGCTTTTCGGTTCGATTGGGAGACGGATGTGGAATAGTGCTCTCCTCACCTTGTGTGTCTGCTTTCACCCTTCCCCCTTTTCCTCTTCCATCAGGGCTTTCTTCAGCCTTTCTTGTGTCCTTTTTTCCCCATCTGTGACACAGGCATTTTCATGTATAGATTCAGTTCTGTTACTGCATTTCAGAAATTATTCATCATATTGTCGGTAAAAGAATATAATTCTTATTTCGTGACTAAAAGTAACGGAATTTTGGGTGAATATTTCCTCAGATCCACCATTACATGGAAGAAATTCAAATCATTCATAAATTCATGTTATTATTATTATCCATCCATCTATCCATCCATCTTCTATACCGCTTAACCTTTTCAGGGTCGCGGGGAACCTGGAGCCTATCCCAGGGAGCATGGGGTACAAGGCGGGGTACACCCTGGACAGGGGGGCCAGTCCATCACAGGGCACAATCACATACAAATTACAAACACTTTGGACATGTCAATCAGCCTACCATGCATGTCTTTGGACTGGGGGAGGAAACCAGAGTACCCGGAGGAAACCCCCGCAGCACGGGGAGAACATGCAAACTCCGCACACACAGGGGTCGTTGTGGGAATCGAACCCACAACCCTGGAGGTGTGAGACGAACCACTAAGCCACCATGCACCCTTATAATTATTATTATTATTATTATTATTATTATTATTATTATTATTATTATTATTATTATTTATTTATTTATTTATTTATTTATTAAATCTGGGTTAAGATCTACATTCCCAATAAGCAAAGCAGAAATTTTGTCCACACAACAGTGTTACTGATCACAAAAGAAAAAAAAAAAACATTTAGTGTGATAATTTCTAAATTTGCAAAATGATATATTTTTTTGGGCTCACTCAATATATCTCATGAATCCCAGAATTAATTGCTTTTGTCCACATTTTTGTCCACATGATAAGCAATTACATTCCATTTTTTTGTGTGTGTGTGCAGAAAGCAACATGTTGTCCTCACATTTTTTAACTAATCGACTTTAAATGTTTTTTTGTTTTTTTTCCCGTGCCTTTTCATGGACAAGGTAAAGAATTCATTCTATACAGTACATCAAGGCCTCCACCTCTACAGAAAAGAGAATGAAAAGAACGAACAAGTCGTTGTGTAGATGAGAGATATCCCGACAGACAGGATCGAGAGGAAAAGAAACAGACCTCTACAGTACATTATAACTAATGCACATTGCCCGGGGAGGTGGGATGGAGTTCCCGGACCATTCCCTGCACACAACAAACACCGACGCTGTCACCCAAGTGCATTAATGCACCAGCACTAGAAGATACAGCTAATGCCTTGTATAACCCAGCTTGTACGTCCAACGCTTGTGCTCTTTAATGGATCAGAGAGGTCTCCACTTCCCTAAAGGAGAGCCAATAAGGTCATCGCATACACAAAACAGAATCTTTTCCGAGTTACAATTATTCGACAAACAATACTCTCTCGCTGCACTTTGCACGGCTGGCAAGGCTTCAGCGACGAATAATAACCAGTCAATTCCCAAACAAATACGAATCGTGTCTGAGAGCCTTTTCCACTCGGACTGAAGAGCAGAACATCGTTTAGAGGAGTAAATACTGAACGTAAAAAAGTCTGTTACATGCTGGAAACATCAATATATATTGACAATATCATTACATACTTTAGTTAATTATAGAGTATATAAGAGACACGGTTTAATGCCGTCTCGGATGACCGTACTCAAGAGAAAATCGGATCGTCACCACGGAGGCATCAACTACACACAGGTAATTTGAATAATCTGAAAAATCTAAACTGTGTCTGAATTAAATGTAACTTTCCCTACATAACGATCAGCGCAACATTTACTCTTAACTCGTCAAGTCTGAATTCTATAGTCCTTAATGAATCCTCTATGCACGATATGCTATCATCTAAACTGATTTCAGTCAGAATGCAAACACTGGTCTAAGTAAAGAACGATGGAACGCAGTTCGCCCGGTCAGTTTTCTGCACACGTTCAACAGCCGAATGTCTGTGGAAGAGCGTCGAGTTAGTGTGTCTTAAGCTTAATAGGTGCATTTGAACACATCTCATGTTTAGCACGTGTGAGTGTGTGTGTATATATATACACACCCGCTGTGTTATGTAATTAAGCGGGTGTGGACGCGCGATCCGACAATCAAGCCGAGGCAAAACCTGTTAGCTCTGCTAATCAGGAAGACGGGTGTGTCACGAAGGGGTCGTGAGCGGGCTTCCCCTGCTGCGCTTCGTAATGAGGAACCCACTCACATGCCAATTAAGCTTCTCAACCACCCCACACACACACACAAACACACTACATGTCATTAGCCGACATGAAGAAGAAAGGACGCTCCGTGCACATTAGCTTTAATGCTGAAGAGGGAAAGCCGACATCCTCCTGTGCTGCATTTTCTATCAATAAAGCCTCATTTAAAGATCTAAGTTGATATATATGTTGAATAATAGAAGCTTGAAACATATTCAAGTGATCAGGTCTATCAGTAAGTGCACTTTGCTGTGGTTCGATGAGCAGTTAGGGTTCTCGTTTAACAGATGTGCTTTTAATGATATAAGCAGTCCTTTCTCATGATGAAAGAATGGACGTTCTGATCTCATCCGAGTCTCCGGTAATTCCCTTAAGTGCTCTGTGGAAGCGTCTCTGTAAAAAAAAAAAAGGTACACAGCGCTGTGGCACATGTTGCCTCCGAAGTGCAGAAACGGTACGTTCTCAATATTATAACAGCTGATCACTCAGGAAGAGTTCCCCTCTCTCGAGAGTCTGTCAGGAGAGAGTCAGGTCTTCACTTCATCAAGTGACTGCAATTGCATTGAATGGAAGCCTCTGTTGATCAAACAGATCGTTTGTTTTCAAGGAAACAGAGAGAGCGAGGAAAAGACCATGGCCCTGATTGACGAAGATCCCAAAGGATGCACGCTAATGTGGAATAAATTGCAGATGAAGGTTTATTCCTCGCGTACTCTAGCAACTGATCAGGAATTTATGAAAGAATGACATGTTGTACTTTTCCCTCTGCGTACAGATACGTTTAATGTTGTCAAACATCTGCGAAACAAATTCGCTTATGCTACAGCAGCTATAAACACTCGTTCCCTATCCAGGTTCACTTATTTTCTATCTTAGAGTTAACCGGAGGGAAAAAAAATAATAAATCTTGCCATGTTACGGAGAAACGACATATAGTAAAATACTCTGTAATGAAAACTTTTAACTTACAGCTCTGAGGGTTACATAACGCTAACACTGGAGACTCCTTCCATAAATGTTAAAGACGCATCTCATGTTAGAAAGCGTCACCAGATCAACAATTACACATGTGGACTGTCTTCTATACAATTCCCTGCATGAGTCGTTACTATAGAAACATTGATGTATTAGAAAATGAACACATTTAGCCAATAGAATTGAGATTTCAATAGTGCTGTGTTGTAATACTTGCCTTTTGGTTGTACTAATTTGAGCACAAAGTGACTTTAAAGGGTTAAAAAAAACCTTTTGTCATCGGTTACTCACCCTCATGTCGTTCCAAACCCGTAAGACTTTTTTGTGCGTCTTCGGAACACAAATGAAGACATTTTTAATGAAACCTGGGAGATTTATTTCAGTTAACAGTACCACAAATTGCATATTCATTACACAACACACACACACACACACACACACCCAACATGCCTTTTTGCTCATATGCAAGACACAATTCTGTGCACTTTTTCCCCCAGGACCTAAAAGAAACGCTGACGCTCTCTTGAGATGATCATCTTTTTTTTTTTTTTCATGTTGCAGTGACTTCCACGTCATCCATCTTGTTCAGCTGACTGTCACTTAATTGCGTTTCTTGTGTCCCAGATCGGAGCAGCAGAACTGCTGAGCTTTTTTTTTTTTTTTTCAAAGAAAACTGATAGAAATCAGCATATGTAAAAAGAACAGCATTAACACCAAAGCTAAAACTGATTGCTGTAGAATGTATTATATGTTTATTTTTTTGTTAATAATAATAATAATAATAATAAGAAGAAGAAGAAAAATTAATGTGTACAGTATGTAGGAGTTCAGCTTTAAGCAATTTTACAGGGTTAGATAATAATATATAGTCTACGACAGCTCAAGGTGAAGGGAAAAGCCACACAGCTCTGACCTCAATCAATGCGCTTATGAATTATTAATGAGCAATTCCCACTAGCTGTTAAAAAGACCCTGCGCTCTGCCTTCACTCTTAGGCGATATAAGCCCATACTTGTGGTTTGCGCTTTCTCACTATATCAAAAATACAGAGGGATGTGAATTTATTACCTGTCAGCACATGTTGGTAATTTTTTTGAAGAGCGGCACGTTTATGCAGCAAGAAAGGATCTGCTCATGATCCAACACATACAAGCTTATCTGTGAAGCATGGTGGAGGTAGCGTCCTGGCTCGGGGTTGCGTGGCGGCTTCTGGAACATTCTCACTCATCTTTATTGATGATGGAACTCATGATGGTAGCAGCAGAATGAATTCAGAAGTTTACACGAAGATTTTGGCTGCTACTTTACAGAGAAATACATCCAAATGAATCAGGAGGAACTTCATCATGCAGCAAGACAACGATCCAAAACACACCCGCTAACTCAACAAGGGACTTCGTCAGGGGGAAAAATGGAAGGTTTTAGACTGGACAGGTCAATCACCAAACCTTAACCCAATTCAGCATCATTTCACCTCCTGTAGAGGAGACTGAAGGGAGAAACGCCTCCCAAAACAAACAACAACTATGACTATAGTCTTGGACTATGACTTGGTGTGCACATGACTTGGCTAGCACACTTCAAAAATTGTCTAATTTTCCATCTAGACATTGTGTAAAAAATGTGTAAACTGGTGGTAGAAAGTAATAAGGTAATAAAATGCTACATAGTTAATACGTACTCAGTTTGATCGTGTGAGAAGCTGATGAGCAGAAATGATAGAAGAGATCTTTTTGGTTTCTTGCCATTATGTATTTTTATTTGACTTCAAATTAGAATTTGAAATTGAGTAAAAATTGTCACTTCTCTTTTTAAATGGGTTGAACTATTTAAAAAAAAAAAAAATGCACTAAATGTAATTTTTATGCTGACCTCACTTTGAATTCACTTTTTTTTTTTGCTTGTTCACTGCAAAAGAAAGACACCTTTAAAGTGAAAATATCTTAACTATAGTCAAATTTATCTAGTATTTCCTATTATAAGATTACAGTGAACCGAAGACATGGATTATTGAACCTATTTCTATTCTATTTCTATTTTTTTTTTTAAATCGACAGAAGTTTTCTCATCACAGGCATTGTATTTCTTCAGTACACAGAAGCGAAATGATCTGCCGATAGAATACGGAAAGTTTTTTTTCTTTTTTTTTTTTTTGGAAGACTTGAAATGTAAAAATAAAAACATTTTGAAATAGGCGTGAATCTTATTTTAGATTTAGAATAATCTCATGAGTAATCTTAGGTAAATTCGCTTTTTTTTTTTTTTTTTTTTTTTTTTGCTTTTCTTTTGCCATGTTGACTCCTGTAGTAAAAATGATTGCGCTGATATAAAGTATACACACGGAAACACGAGCCAGTCCGTTTGGAGAGATGGATAAATCAGTGGAGGAGTTCATTACGGCTGGAGGAAGAGGAGAGTGCCTTTGATAAGGAGATGAGATCCATTAGCATGAAGAGAGGAGACGTTCAAACGTCTTTCTTTCTGTTCACTAATGCTAGCATGACCCATCAACTGATGCTTACGGTAAGCTTCAAAAGGTCTGAGTTGACTAACATCTGTTTCATGAGCTATTAAAAGTCAGCAAATGCTTTATTTTTCTTTGACCTTTTTACATTTTCTTTATTATAAAGAAATTGGACACTTTTTAACAGTGTTGACTAAAAGCATTAGGACGTTCACTTGGTGTATTTCTGAAAGTTATGCCCTCTCTGGTCTGTTATCTACAGTCAGGCCCACTTGCCACCACCACCTACTACTACTACTACTACTACTAATAATAATAATAATAAATCAATAACTTTCACTGTTACATGATAAGAAGATGATTGAGACTTAATCAGAAGTAAAACAAATAGTAAATTTGTACATATCCTCAAGACACATCTTACACACACCCTGCAGGCAATTTTCATCGTTCTAGGCCAGCTCAGGTCCTCATATTTCTTCCAGCTTTAAAGTTTCTGTAACAGTGTATTGCTTCTCGTTCATCCCCATCCATCACGTTCTACAAAGGTCTACGGCGTCTATATAATGTTATATTGAAATTGAGTGGCTTGACGATGACACATGCAATAAATCCCACTTTGTATAGTCAATGATTATCTGATTCTTTTATAGACAGTGATTGAATGGATCTCAGGGTTGCCAAGTCTGGCTCTCCTACCCCATCTCGAAGTGCATTAGAGTTCAACTCTAACCGTTCCACATTTCTCACAACTGTACACTTGTGCGTCTTCCTGTTTCTCTTTTTCTTTTTATTATTCCAGATTGCCGCTTGATAAAACAGGAAAATGAACTTACATAGTATTTATGGAAGGAGTCTCCAGTGTCAGTGCTTTGTAACAGTCAGAGATAAAGCTGTAATTTCAGCTATGAGAGTTTAGACGTTGAGGTTTCTTAGGAACATGATACGCTGCTTTGTTTTTTTTTTTTTTTTTTTTTTTTTTTTGTCTTTAAGAGTAAGAAAAAAGTGAGGGTAGTGACCGAACAACTGTTTAAAGCTGCTGTAACATAAGTGAAAGTAATAACCGACTTGTTTTACAAACATTCCACAACATTAACTTTAACTATAAAGAGATACAAAAGTATACTGTGTCGTTCTTTTATAAATGATAAATGGCAGTTGTTTGCGTGTTGCTGGGGTATAAGAGGAATAAAACACTTCAGGACATGATGTTGTTGAAGAATAATCAACTTCAGGGTGGTAACAGCAACATCACTTCCTGTCAGGTCACATGACGTCATCCCATCATTGATTACTTTCCTTTAATACTTCAACTAAATACCATTTATGGCCACAAATATACCGTACTAATTGACTGTACTAAACCCATTATTTCAGCTGACTAGATAATTTTGACCGATTTAATTTATTTATATAACATTTCTACTCCTTTTAACAAAATAAAAATAATCTTTATTCATGTAGCAGTTTTATTTATTTATTTGAGTTTAAACGCAACATGTTTAAAATAAAAAAAAGTCATGAAAGATATTCTATACATTTACAACTGGAAATTTTCACATTTTAAATGTTTTCTTTGTTGTTGTTGTTGTTGTTGTTTTTATAACAGAGCCTTGGAGTCACTGTTAAACAATTGTAAATACAGGATTTCAAAAAGTAAATTTCAAGAAATTCTGAGACATATTCCGATATGATATCTATAATAAAAAGTCGCAATATTTTACAGAAAACATGAAAAAAAAAAAATTTAAAGAACAAAGTTTCTAAAGTTGTACAAGAAAAAGTTTTCTGGAGAGAGAAATAAACATCGAAGGACATTTTCGTCGGTAGAATGAAGCTAAGACTAAAGTGAACCCAGCTGCCTTCATTGTTAGATGACGAGACACATTACTGGAAAGGTTTTTCCCTTTTCCATCCATTTCTGTTTTCTAAGAGCATTTCCTGTCCACTTGCAGACACCTAGTTAACAGATGTGGCGAGTCATTGGCTGGGACAAGCGTGCGGTAATTGTTGAGGATGTGCGGAGGTGGCTAATCGCATTACCATAATGGAGAATTTTCCGCTGGTTGGGTCCAGTGGAGAAATCACCACTTTAACAGCAGAGCACAACCGACTGAAGAGTTTTCCTCTTTCTTTTAACACACGCGTTAACTTTCCTGACAACACGGTTTGTAGCTCGCATCAAATATCAGAATTCTAAAAGAAAGATGTTTGCAGGGGCGTGGCTTATGTCGGGATGTCGTACAATAAGACGGGATATGACAGTAAAAATTAAACCAACATCACAAGAACTTAATGCGATTTGCTGGAATCTGGATGGAAAAAAAACCAAGCTGTTTATCCAGTTCCACCATTTTGTTATGGTTGCTATGGTGACTTCTTCTGAGGGCAGGAGGCGGGATCGTGGCCATCATTAACTCATAAAGACTAATTGTTCTACTGAGAAAGAGAGATACCAGAAATTTTATTTTAACAGTCATACTTTTTTAATAAACATTAATAAATTTTTAGTCACATTTAATGTTGTGGAACACCCATAAAAGGAGTTAGGACTCATTTTAGCAGCTCTAAACACTCATCTCCCTTTTTCTCTTAATAAAACAACAACAACAACAACAACAACAACAACAACAACGCTGCTTGTCATATTAAAGCTTAAACTCACTCAGTTACAGCTGTACCTCTGACTGTTACAAACTGCTGACACTGGAGACTCCTTCCAAAAATGCTAAATGATGATGTTTTCTCCTCGTAGAAAACGTCACCATATCCGATCATTAGATAAATTTTATAAATCGGTTCATGTGAAACATCCTCCTCAGGAGTCCCTGTGATTTAGCCGTTTCTACAGAAACAGTAGGTGCGCCCTGCGGTGGATTGGCACCCTGTCCAGGGTGTACCCCGCCTTGTGCCCGATGCTCCCTGGGATAGGCTCCAGGTTCCCCGTGACCCTGAAAAGGATAAGCGATATAGAAGATGGATGGATGGACTACAGAAACAATAGTAATGAAGTAATATAACCCATGATTTGATATAGAAAACGAACGAAAACCTGCTGACTAATCAGATTCGAGAATTCATCAGCGCCGTGGTAAAAAGCCAAATAAGAGCTGTCTGTGGTCATCTGGTCAGTCGTTTTTTGACAATAACTGATGTGCCAAAGTCTTATCAGTTTTGTACACCTTTCTTTTCTATTCTAGACTTTCCAGAAGAAAGTACGTGCTTAAGTACGTCGACTGTATAGAGAGCCCACTGTTCATTTGGGCAATAAATAATAGAGATGCCTTCCTCTTACCGTAAACCCTATTAACTTTGGCATTAAGTGATAATCGTATATGATGGAGGCCTCTGCTGTTTGTTCCTATCTTCCATCACTCATCACCTTTTGGCGTCTGCCCTGATGCACTTTCAATTCATTATGTTCTCAAAAGTCTAAAAGGCATCCCACTTTAAAATAGCCTGATCTTCATGAAGTGCCGCTGTAATGAATTAAAGATGTGCTGCTTATCATTCCAGGGACAGGTACGGGAACACACACGCACACACACACACACACGCGCGCACACACTCGTGAGCTCGAGTCACTCAATCCTGGTGTTGAGTTCATCCGATTTTGCCCATGACTGCCGCTTCCATGAGATTTATCATCACGTAATACGGTTTTAACCACATTAAATTGTCATGTGTTTTCATTACTGAACCAAGGTGAGGTTCAATTCCAATTAAAGGAGCGCTACATGCTGCCTTCCGTTCCACTGTCACTTCATTTCATACTTAATCAACTCCAGCAGGTCTTCAGAGGCCTGAACAGGAGAAGTGGGTTATTACAGATAGTACAGTATATAGTTTCAGCCAAGCTTCATCCTGTGTAATTTCAGCTGATTATGTAACTCATACCCCCTTCAAAGACTGTCTTCTGTCTTCTATTCTGAAAACCGAAATCATTAACGGAGCTACTGTTACTACATGTAGTTGATTTTCCTATAATTGCCCAGCACATGTTGCTTCATTCCTCTTATACGACATATAATTTATTTTAAAAAATTATGCTTCATCATTTTTATCTGTTTATAGTTACATCTTACACCCTCAAAAGGGTTTTCTCTTAAGTTATAGCAGCCATAGAGTCATTTCCTTGGTGTGGAAGCAGGTAGATGATGGCATCCACCACAGCAATGTCAGACTCGTACGCAAACTGCAGCAGATCCAGGTATTCGCATACCAGGGGCCTGAGATGCTGCAAAACCAGCCTCTCAAGGGCCATCATTACATGTGACGTTAAGGCCACAGGCCTGAAGTTGTTGAGAGCACTGCGACGTCCTTTCTTGGGCATGAGGACTATGCAGGATGTCTTCCAGATCTTAGGTATCTTCTTCAGCCTTAGGGAAGGGTCAAAAAGATGCCGAAACACTCCCGCGAGCTGTTCTGCACACAATTTAAGCACCCTCAGGGTGATGTCAGGTCCTCTGGCCTTGTTCATCCAGGTCTTAGTCGTCTCACCTGGTTGGTTGTGATCGTGATGACTGCGGGGGTTGAGGATATGGTATGGGTGGGGATGGGGTGGGGTTTGACATTTCAGAAAACTTCACCACATCGAACGATTTCATGCACCAAGTGACATTTGAATTGAGATTCTTTTCATTTCTATGCAAATTAGGTATGACGTGGTAAAGTGGCAAATCCAAACGATTCGCCTGGATGTTTCCTCAAAACAAACCGATTGCGTGTGGTCTGACATTTTCTTCAGTTCTCCACTTCATGACCTGTGATTAGTTCCATTTACAGTTTGACATGTAGAAAAAAAGAATAAAGAAGAAGACGACAAAAAGACTGTTGCTGCCTCCGGCGAGTGTACATAGCTAGTACAGTTAGCTTGCTGTGCTAAGCTGTAGACAAAGCTGGTACGTAGACGAAGCTGTGCATGTAATCTGTAAATCAAACACCTAATGTTCCTCCTGATTAGGGCGTTATTTCATTCGTGTTCAACGCGTTATGTTTAGAAGCTGTATATAGCTACTACTACAAGAGACACAACTACAAGTGACTACAAGGGCCTTGCTAAGGAATAGATAGTGGTAGCTTGGCTGGGATTTGAACCCACAACCAACTGACCAGTAAGCTTAAATCCTTAAGTACTAACCCATCACGTCCCACTGTGTTACATTTTAACTGGTGGATTAATATTTTATGACCAGTTATTGCCCCTATTCCTTTCTAAGCTTGTTAATTTCTCCACACAAACCTATAATTTGTTACCAAGAGTGACCACTTGTCTATAATCACCACTTTATAACTCATACCCTGATTACAGTAACAACACTCTGCTCTGCTTGCAGTGCCAGCTAGTGCAATAAATAGATCCAAATATCTGACATTAAAACGTAATTAAAACAGTTGCCTGCACAGGTGCACAGACTCCCGTTTTAACA
Organism: Ictalurus punctatus; assembly: GCF_001660625.3. Taxonomy (NCBI): domain Eukaryota; kingdom Metazoa; phylum Chordata; class Actinopteri; order Siluriformes; family Ictaluridae; genus Ictalurus; species Ictalurus punctatus. The sequence goes on from NC_030431.2 coordinate 23,988,287, forward strand.
CTTAATGGATGTCTGTGGTTCGGCCTGGCGGAATTATTTCTCGACGTAGCTTAGCCATGATAAGTAACCGCTTAATCAATCCTGAGACAGCCTAAAGCCTCCTCATATATTTCACTCCTGTTCTTGCTGATATGTTGGGTTTAGTGCTCAGCCTTGATGGATGTTATGAGGAAGCAGATGGATGAGGTGTGTATCGTTGTGTAGGGTCTATAATCAGCTTAACACATAGAGTGTCAATGAAACACTGAAAAGTGGTGCATGGACTACTGTTCCAGCTCCAGGGTGCTGCCTTTTTTTTTTTTTTTCCACGCATCATTATGGTCACAATGGAGCTCTCTCTCTCTCTCTCTCTCTCTCTCTCTCTCTCTCTCTCTCTCTCTCTCACACACAGTGCTGAATTTGGATCTATTGGATTGAATTAACGTCTAAAATATCGTGCTCATAATTGCAAAGCAGCTTCTCAGATAGTAATACAATCCCACTATCTGTGATTGTATTCAAATTTAATTTAAACACAAAGTGGTTATGCTGCAAACCGAAGTTATTTATTTATTTATTTTAAACATTATGCATGAACCTTACCACCATGCCCCCATTAACCCTTGGGGGGAAATAATAAATGGCCGCACTGTACAGCATGGTTTGTGAATTCTGGCTCCGACGGTTCGTCAACCTCAGCTACATCACCCGAATTCTTAATTGATCTTGATGAGATTTTCGTTTAATTTTTATTTATGCCTGCCTTCGATATTTTCTAGCAAATTTTTGACCAGACAGTTACTAAGGATCAATATATGCATTTTGGATAGTTCTGTTAATGAGCGTGGTTTAGTTTGTCCTGACCGCTTCATATATGACTGCTTACTCCTGCCCCAATCAAAGTAAAAACCTCCCACTGAAGTACCATAGTTTTTTTTAATTGCTTTATTATAAAATAAACAAACAAATAATAAAAAAAAAGCACCACCTATTGGTATTTGTGTCCATATAGAACATTTGTTTTTATTCTGAATAATGTATTCGTGTTCTGTTACTGAATAGGCAGCATTTTTAGTGTAATTTGCATACTCCTGTGAGTGAAAGATATACAACCCCGATTCCAAAAAAGTTGGGACGCTGTGTAAAACAGAGACTGGAGTTTCTCCTGTGAGCAGATATGTTATAAAATGATGGACCTTACGAAGAACTTCAGTAAATACTACACTGTTTTGGTTTCAAAATCACGGACACTGTAGAAATACAACATTCCAGTCGAACAAGCTAATTCAGAAGTATAGGTGTTAATTTGACACTAAGATCATCATCACTCTGTACTGTAGGTGTTAGCTCTGAGGATTTAGCAGTGCACTTCCTCCAGCACCGAGCACTCAGCATTCCTTTCTCCTGGTTTTATTTGTTGCATTATAGTCACTACAAGCTCGACAAAAGAGCTTCCTGAGCCGAGAAAAACAGCAGTCTGACTGTCCAGTTTGCATCATCACACTTTTAGGTGTTTATTATGTGTAAAATGAGTCACGGTGAGACAAACCCCCACGGTGCTTATACAGAGCCTGACCTTTCTCAATGAACAACAGAAGCACGGGCTAAAAAGAGAACGCTGCAGTTAGTGAAAGAGGACATAATTACAAACATGCGGGATATAATTCTTCAGTAGGTGCTTCATAACAACAACAACAACAGCAATAATAATAATAATAATAATAATAATAATAATAATAATAATAATAATAATAATAATAATAATAATAATGCAAGAAAATGAAAAAGTATGGAAAAATATCAATGGTAATATACACAATTTGCAAAAAAATGTAAGTAATAAAAAATATCAATATAATAAATTATATACTGTTGCACAACAACAACAATAATAACAAATATTAATTGCTAAAATAAAATAAATAAAATAAAAACAATAATACATAGATATATTATTTATATTATAAAAGCAAGTACAGTATATATTATATATTACTACAGTGCAACTTAATACTTTAGTTAAAATGGCAACAATATTGTCATTCAAATAAATGTAAAAAACACAAAATTATATACCAAAAATATTATTATTAGGGGACCAAGCACCAAAGGTGTTTAGGCACCCTACTGTTATTCTACCTTTCTTCTTCTTCTTCTTCTTCTTCTGGCTAGGGTGTCTATGGCAGCCCATAGAACCATCTGGTAAACTGATTGAGGAGGGTTTAACAAACATTCTGATCAAATTTGGGCCAATTGGCCAATGCTTTAGCGCCACCATTCGGTCAAATTTGGGCCTAATTTGGAAGTATGTGTATGATCATGACTTTTGAACTGTGTTTCCAAAATTCAAAAGATAGGCGTCCCTGGGTCGAGGTGAGTTTGATTTCTTTCGATTTTTCAATTTCAGCCTAATTAAATTTTCCACTATCTTGGATTTTGTTAAAAACTGTTGTTTTTTCCCCCACTACTCCTCTTACACATTTTGTCCAATCATCACCACAATTGGTAGCCATCATCTTTGAGTAAGCCTCACAAAAGGTCTAAAAAATTATTATTTTTTGAATAATCTAAATGGTTTGTCCATAATGGGCCAACAAATCTGAGAGCAAAGTCGCCAAACAGGAAGTGAGGCTGTATCTCAGTAACGAGTTCGCACACAGACACAAAACTTGGAAGACATCTTCAGGACCATGCCCTTATGCAATGCAACATATTTCATGCCAGTGCCACCTACTACTCAAAAGTTACAATGACATGCTAAAAATGCTTATATCTGACTTATATCTTTTTGCTCCTAATCCTGCGAATTATGTCCAAGCTTCACCAAATTGGGCTCACATCATCTAGAGACAACTGTTGCCTGCCATTCTAGTCATGCAATGTGCTATTATACAGACAACACATGAATGAAAGTGTTTAATATCAAAAAGCACTTTTATTGAGCAATAAAAAAAAACAATAAAAAACCAAATACAATATAAAGCAGATATAAGTTTGCTTGCACAAAGTGGGGAAAAAAGCCCAGACTGATGAGAAAAAAAACATAAATACCTTAGATGTTTTTAAATTGCAAGAAGAAAAACATTTTCAGGTCAGAGCAGTAGCAATCATGACCACAGGTCTCAGCAGTAGTAGCAACTAGAGCAACAATGCCACCCTGCTGTTCATCTAGAACTTTCCTCCTACAGTCATAGAATTCCACCACTGTCTGTGGTCAAGACATACTCAACAAGCGTGAAACCACAAATCAGTCAAGAATCCCTTTGCTCAATAGTTATGGCTCTGCTTTCCTGTGATTGGCAACAATTGGAGCACATCTGTGAATGTGCAGCTCACCAAATCTGGGTGCTTGGCCCCAGAAAATGTTGCTTGCAGCTTTAATTATTATTATTATTATTATTATTATTATTATTATTATTATTATTATTATACGTTATGCTAAATGAAAATGGTGGAAACAATTACATTAATTTAATCAATTATATAATATTTCTGGTGAAGCAAAAATAGTAAAAGTATTATAATGAAGCTTATTCATAAAATACTTATTATTTTATTGTTTGTGAATATAAAGAAGGAAAGTATAATCTTATGCATTCTGTATGTTAGATGGTGAGAACCTTCTCTCATGACACAGAGGTCAGACGAGTGACTACAGTATGCTGTAATCACGGTCGAACGTCCTTTGAAAGACGGAATATGTCGAGTAATGGGTGAAAGCCGTCTCTGTGCAGGATATTATGCTGTTGTGGCTTTGATTCGGAGCCTTTATGGAGACGAGATGAAAATGAGGACTGATTGGAGTCTCGAACAGATTGCAGCACTGCTGGCTTTAACACAATTATACACCCATTCTATTATGCCGAGCTGAGAAGCTTTTCCTTTTCATATCCTGCCTCTGTGTTAGACAGGGCGCGTCCGTGACATCTTCTAAACACTGGAAACGACGGAGAATCAGCGGAGAGGAACACAAACACAGATAATTTGTGTGAACAGTCACGTTCCTCAGTTCGCAGGTTTGTAATGAATAGAAGAGCATTATTAATTATATACTTTATTAAAAAGAACATTATTTTCAGTGAGACTACATCAAACACCATTTACATTGATGCTTTTTTTCCCCCTCTGAACTCACTTACAATGGTTCAATAAAATAAAATAAAAATAAATAAAAACTCAATTTTAAAAAAAAAGGAAGTTTTTAGATACATTATTTATTTATTCGGCTTACCTAGTATGATTTTAGCCAAATGTTATTTTAAAATCTCCATTTTACAAGGAGAACATCAAAAATCTTACACAAAGGGGGAAAAAACCCCCCGCCTCAGCTAGTTAGCTGTTCAACTAATTTAATAACCGAATCAATGTTTTTGTATCTGCTGAACCATCCTACAAGTTTATAAACTCTATTTTAACTCAGTTTTACATTTTACGTTACTCAGTTTTTACCATTTTGTAACATTAAAATTAGGCAAAAAAAAAAAATAAAAAAAAGAATTTTGTATGTATATATTATTATTATACAGTATGCTTTTATATATATATATATATATATATATATATATATATATATATATATATATATATATATATATATATATATATATATATATAACAATTATTTCAAATTTGTGTTTAAAACCTCATTAATACTCATTCAAGTAAATAGAAGATTGGTAATAGAAACCATCATCAAGATGGCTGCTGAATGGACAGAATTAATCAAATGACTTTGTGCAAGTCTAATTAATCAGCAAATAAATATCTGAGAGACTGTAAAACCAAACGCTAGCTAGTTAGTGTTTTGGGGATTTCCTCAATATAATGATAATGAGTATTTATCGATCACGTATACATTACAGCACAGTGAAAGTCTTTTCTTCGCATACCCCAGCATGTCAGGAAGTTGGGGTCAGGGCGCAGGGTCAGCCATCATACAGCGTCCCCTGGAGCAGAGAGGGTTAAGAGCCTTGCTCAAGGGCCCAAAAGTGACAGCTTGGTAGTGCTGGGGCTTGAACCCCCGACCTTCTGAGCAATAACCCAGAGCCTTAACCGATGCCTCATGTCATCTCAGCGTTATCTCAGAGTTTATTCACTTTTATTGGTGGGAGCCCGAGAAAGAAAGAAAATCTTTCAGTGAAGGCATTCTACGAGTTGTGGATGTTTTGTGCCTTTATTTTTTCGACTCGAAGTCATACGATATATGGGACGTCAGTCTGTTTGTGCAGTTAAAAGCAGTGAAACTTTGCAGCGCTTGTACAATCCTTTGCAAATTGGACCGAGCTAAAATCAGACGGAGGAGGTTGCTAGGCAACACATTTGGCATCGCAGTCGTGAGATTTTTGTTCTTTTTTTTTTTCCCTCCCTTCTCAGTAGGTGATTTGCATTACTCCTCTGTTTGGCTCTGATACAGGCACAGAGATAGCACTTGGTCTTTAGGTGTCGAGATTAATCAGCGTGAACGTTGCTTGTTTGTTTTACATGTTACATGCCAGCCTTTGTATTAAGAGATGAGCAGTGGAAGCTAACTGTATTAGCTACAAACAATCTCCAGCAACACCAACGATCTCTGCTGCTTACTTCCAAGCTTTATTTTTCTTTGTAATGTCTCTATATAGAGTTAATGAGAGGTTGTGTGGGTGTATATATACAGCAGGATACGATGAAAGCACAGTTATAAGTTTTTCTTCCACTTTTTTTGAGTCAAACAGTACACAGGAACTAATTGCAAGTACACTCTAAAAAAATGTTGGGTTATTTTTTCTACCCAAATGCCGGGTTGAGCCTTTTGGGTCATTTAATTGGGATATTTTCTCACTCTTGGGTAGTTTTTATGTAGTTTTGTGTAGCCCAACCACTGGGTTATTGGCTGGGTCATTTTCACTGACAGTTGACTCAATGCACCCCTCCCCCAGCCCAATTGGGTCAAATCAACTCTGCATGAACTGTTTGAATTCACTATTTAGCGTTACTGTTGGAAAAAAGTAACTCAGCGAGTGATAATTAACTTTACCTATCACGACGGCTTCAAAAAAAGAACATCATGTACTGCTTCCTCATTGTTGGTGTGACACTACTAGTGTCATGTGTTTATATTGGCTGTGAAATATGAACTGAGGTTATTCTATAATTCTCTGGGTCTGTATCTTATCTGAGGCTAGCTGGATTCTGTCACCAATCATCTGAGTTGATAACATTACTTTAGCATACAGCTCGCAGTAATGTTAGACATTCCCTTTCCTTTTTTGAGAGTTAACGATAACGAAGCATTACAGCTGTTCACCATGATGTAATAAAGAGAGTGGGTTAATGTTAACTACGTTTAGCAAGTGTTTTGTACAAGGCAAGCTGGAGTAATTAGCATTAGGAGGATGTGTTAGAGTCGTGTTTCTTCATGTATTCGGTGAATGTTAAATGCTGGGTAACAGGTGCAGACAGTCAGTGGCTAACGGAACTTAGCTAGCTCGGTAATGTCGAGGACAAAAGTTCTTCACAAGCTTAATGTGACAAAAAGAGAGGTTTGGGGTTGCAGTAGGTTGTAATGCTTTCCACTATCACTGTAATGTTGGTAAAATTAATTACAGAAGGTTGTGCAGAAAAATTGACGGTGAGATGCTAAAGGCTGGAAAATAAATAGCTAGATTTTCCTGGTGAGTCTACAGCGCCATTTTGTTCATTAGGAGAGTGGAGGTCACATTTCCAAAATGACACAATTTGGGATTCTGAAGTTCGTGGAAAACTTCTTGAATTGGCGAAATCACAGTTGCACGAAATAGTTGTGCACGGCGTTTCACAGTGATGTTTGTGGGTATATGAGACCTTTTAGGTGAACTCATGTTACACACTGGCGAATCGAAGAAGGCGCGTTGTGATGACGCGTTGTGATGACGTCACATGATGCGTCTTGGCCCAAATTTGGGGAAAATCTGCTGCAATTTTGAAAAATTGCAAGCTCCTCCGAATATTGCGGCATTTGCTTGATTTGGTGTTTAATTCTGCGATCGCAAGATCACGGAATCCTGGAGGGATTGTTTATTAAATGTTCTTTTCATAAATAGCTTGAATTATTCCAACCTCTTTGTGCAGCTTTATATGGCTGTTTCTCGTTGCAGTGTTCATGCTGTTTTATTAATGCATGAAGTCTGTGTGAATCTGGGAATTAGCCCAGAATTATGCTAACTAACACTGACAGCACTGGTTGAGATTAATGTCATGGAGAGGACGTTGTGTCTGACTTTTTTTTTTTTTTTCCCACACTCTCATTAAAGATGTCTGAAAACCAAGCTTAGAAGATCTGTGTTTTAGTAGCAGGGATGTTAACTGTGTATTGCATCATGGAGTGGGAAAAAAAAAACCAGATAAAGCCTGTGCAGAAAGAACGGAGATGCAAAGACGTGGCGTCCAACAAAAATATGAAAAAGTGAAGTATGTGGTAACTTCTGAATAAACTTCAGATGCGCACACTTTTTTTTTTAGCAAAACTTTTTAATCACGTTTAAACCCTTTTTTTGGTTTAGTGGCTCCAAAAAGTTCATTGTGTCACGGTGTTCAAAAGTTAGCATTGTAGCTAAAATGCAAAAGTATGACATGTCTTGGCTGTTTGATTACATTTGAGGTGAAAGAAGAAATAGAGAATACATTGTTGTTTTGTGTATTGTTTTCATTTTGCACTCATGTCATCTACTGCATTTATTCTGAAGACATTCTAGTGTTCTTTATTTATATGCTAGCTTTTTTGCTAAATTGTCCTATTAACACGTTTTGTTGATTTCCTTCATGTCCCATCTTTCAGCGAATTTAATGCAGCTTACTGACTTTTATAGCACCTGTCTTCAGTTTCGTATTTTTCCAAGTTTGTTTTTTTTCGTTATTTTGTATTATTCAATCCTGACGGGTTTATACACTGAAGTTTAAACAGCCAATCATATTGCATCCTTTAAGATCCTGAAGCTTGCGGCCAGAAAAGTATACAATAGATATCAGACCCTCCTTCTAAAGGGTTATGTCATTTTTTTTTTTTTAATCATACATGGTTTAAATATAGGCTCGAGATCCAACATGACCAATCAGAAATGGACTGGAAACAAACAAACAAAAAATCCAAACAAAATTGATTGTAAATATTTTGTACGTTTTACTTCCTTTGTCTACTGGGAGAGAACCATCTTTAGGCCAGGAATGACAAGCTATATGCTTAAAAATAATCATAAATAGAAACCCAAATTGAACTGACCCATCACAACCAAAGACAAAACAATCCTTAACACATGTGACTTCATGGACAGAGGTTATTTTATAACACATTAAAAATGTACTGGTAAGGATCGGTGCAAGCTTTGGGAAGAGTCTGATTGGTCGGATTGGTCCGGTCAATGGGCGGGGAAGGTGGAAAGTGGCTCTTTAAAAACATTAAACCTCATCATACCTGTTCAAGCGACACAAAGGCACACAATGAAATGTACATACAACGACTAATCCAATTACCAAACCTAATGAAAATTAGTAAATTAGATCTCTAATGTGAATCCCATTACACCTCCTGATGCTATGTGCTGATAGCATTGTTACAAAAGTAGAAACTCTAACAGAGGGTATTTATGTGTTTTCTTCTTTTTTTTTGTTGGTAATTTTACAAATAAAAGTACACACTGAAGTACAACACCGTAGAGAATATTGAGTACAGATTTAATCAACTCTAACCTAATTTACTTAGGCCTGGTGGCACATATCTGGCATTTTCACTCAAAATCTCTGTCAGGTCAAGTAGAGTTTGATTATCATGCCTTATAAAGTGGAATCAGAGAAAAAAAAAAAAACAAACAGTGACAGTATAAATCATGATACTCAGTATAGCCAACAGCAGGAGCAGCATCGGGATGAGCGAAGTAATAGAAATGCCAACACACTCTACAGGAAATGGCTGCTATTCATTTGAACCGATATCTAAACATATCCTGGCTCAGTGTGTGTCACTTTCCCATCACCCTTGCCATTTGAACCGTGGTCTTCTGACTATATTTGAGCTAAGAGGAGAACATGGCTATGAGCAAATGTTTACCAAATGGCTGCCCAAACACAGCCAAGGGTGCCATTAGTTTTATCTTTAGTGAAAATACAAGGGGTTTGAAAGCAAACTTGACCGGACGATGTGAGGGCACAAGATAGAGCCTTCCGCTCCATTATGTTATTGTGTAGGGTGCAAAGAAAGTGAATAGGAAGCCATTTGAAATTTGCTCTTAAAGATGATGGATTTTACTTCATTCACAAAGGGGGAAAAAAACCATAAGATCAAGCTAAACAGCAATAAAAAAAAAAAAAAGCCTAACCCTAACCCTAACCCTATGAGCCAGCTGTGTTGTCTATTTGGCCTGGTAGTTGGTATGAAATCCTTGTCACCCAAGGACATTCTCAATCACACGTAGGAAGAACCACAGAAAGTTTATCCATTGGTGCCTCTATAAAGAAATACGAGAAGCAGGAGAAATACCAGGGTAGATTATAAAGAAGATGGAGCTTTGGAGCCTGAAAGCTGGAAGAGAAGATCCAGCCATTTCCAAGAACGTTGATCTCATCCTTTGAATAACAATAATCTTTGTACGTAATGCACCACCACCTCAAACTCCCAGGACTCTTCTAGGAAGTCCAAGTTTGAGGGTGGATCCTCAATCAAAACAGTGAGCCATTTCATTAGAATCTCAGAAGCTATACAGTACCATTCAGAGTACAAAAGTGTGGTACATCTTTGGCCCTTTAAGCAGGCTTTACACGAAGATTGCCATCTTAAAAGAGTTCTTGGTTTTAAAACTAATAATGTCACGTGGGATGGCCGATTATTATTTTGACTGCCATTGTGACCAAAGACAGCTGAGGGCAAAGTCCTGGCAGTTAAAGACAACAATAGGAGGAGAGCGTAGGATTATTCAAAACTCACCGAGCAGCTACAGATACACTAATGGTTATGGGGAAACATAAACGAATAGATAAATGATCTTTAATACCTCAAGGACACTTGACTTGACTTAATCACAGGTCGCGTCCTTGTTAGAGGATGTTCATTTTATAATCTGGCAAGGATTGCAGACATTATTTGCCAGTCTGTTATATCTGTAATTCAGCCAAATTCAGAAAAAAATGCTCAAATTAATGATTTGTTGAAAACATTTATCGATTTAGTGTGTTGTGCCTAAGCACATCCGTACCTGTGATAGAATCACTGTAATGCACTGCTTCTTATGGATCAGTGCTTTATTCTTTGGCGCCTAATTGGACTTCTAGGAGTCCCCACCTTACTTGTACCTTGGGTAATAGATCTCTATTGCCAATCATCTACGACTGATAGATATTCGCATTTTCCCCTCAGAAACCTTCAGTACTGTCGGGTGTATTTTAACGTACTCCCTTTAGTCAAAGTGTTCTCTGTTATGACGGATCTGTCAAGACACACTGAATAGAAAATTAAGGAAGCTTTTTCTCTGAAAAAGCTCGACGCACTTAAAAATGCTTTAATGACTGCCTTCGAGAGGTGAAATGGCAGCTTAAAACAGAATGTGCATTAATACTAAACAAGAGAACGAAGGATATAGGGTATAATTTCCTTAAGAAAAGAAACGTACATTTGAACATCATAGATTATGGTGGCGTACAGGCGCTGGCACCAGGAACGATGCCCGCTTGCTTATAAGTGCTGTACGTCTGGCACCGAGACTCGACTATTCATCACGGCTCTGGGCAACAGGCTTGATGCGCTCGCCTCCTCCCCTGGGTTTGGCCAAATGAGCACTAATGGAGGGGGTATTGCTCTGCTGATGGGCCTCTAATGGTGATGGAGGTAGCATGACTGCACCCTTTTCTATGACTTTGTGAGACAATACTGATTACTCGTACTCTGTTCAGGGACGACTATTGCTCATGTCTTTTAAAAAATCTCAAAGGGGGAGTTTTGTTGGGTCAAGCTCTTGGCAATCCGTGGGGTTTTCAGTGCTCAGTCATGCATTACTTATATTCATGACATGTAGAGAAAGAAGTGGTAAGAGCAGAACTGTGGTGGTAATTAGATCACACTATCCTGGTAAAATGTGTCCGAGCTGTCTTCAGCCTCAGGATAGAGTCTTAATGTGGGGTTGCACGATGATGAAACCACTTTCACAAACTTACAAGCTTGCATTCTTTCTTTGGTTTCATATTGGCCGTTGCATATGAGTGCTCCAGTACTGCAACAGCTGGCACTATTTCCATGACTACAGGAAAAAAGTTTGCCTGCTACAAATGCCATCTCCACATGAAGAATGCTAAGGCCCTGTTTACACTAGTGCGTTTTCGTTTTTAAAACGCGTAACTGTTGCTACGGTTACGCCGGTCGTGTACACTACTCCGGTGTTTTCGACCCTGGAAAACAGAGACTTTTGGAAATGCCGAAGACCCCGTTTTAGTTTGAAAACTCCAGGCTCACGTTTCAGTGTAAACAGACCAAAACGAAGGCGTGGCTTCGCCCCACATTCGCTCGCTGATTGGGTCTTCTGGATCATCTCGTATCCTTCCCTGATTCGTCAAGCCCCTACCGTATGACCGTTACGCTACGTAGATCGTATACACAGCGACACGCAGACTGAACCGCAAGCTTTGCTGGCTTTGTTGTCATTCTTAGCAGCCATTGTGCAGTTCAATTCTGTATTTTATAATACTTCAGCTGCCTACATGTGCAAGAGGCGAGCTACGATTAGAGCGATCGCCAACAGATCTCATTTCGAGCGGCGTAAGCCCTACACGGAACGCCGGTTTGCCGTGCCTGCCGGTAACTATGAATCCCCTTCCTGTTTTCACTTGTATGCGCATGCCCAGTGTGCATGAATGGTCACGTGACATGCGTATTCGGTCATGTAATGTGGACGGAGATCGTTTCTGAAACACGGCCGAAACGCCAGTGTGGACGAGGATCGTTTTCGCTTTAAAACGCCGTTTTAAAACGAACAGGCACTAGTGTAAACAGGGCCTAAGGCTTGTAACATGAGGTCCTAATTTGGAGAACAGTGGCAACGGTACCATGTTGTCCTCAATCATGTCACGGTTCTGTTCATATTTGTTTTGGTTTCTGTTCTAAACTCCACCTCATCCTTTCATTTGTTTGTTGCCCAATTGTGTTCACCTGTTCTGTGTTACTTCTTGATAAGTTTGCCTTTTTTTTTTTCCTTGGTGTGCTTTTTGTCATTGTTAGTTGTGACAGTTTGCTATGCATTATTGTCATTGTATCCAAGCCTTGCTTTCTGTGCATTAAAGCATTGTTTCCAATTCTGTATTTTCTTAAGGTCAAAACACTTGACGCACTTGCGTTCTTTCTTTACTCATTGTACTTACAATTTGTCTCACTTCTTGGTTGTAATGTCTAGAAAAACAGGAAAAAAAAGTCCTTCATCAGCTTGAAGAACCGCATATGGGATGTGATGGTCAGGTGTCCGCAAGCCTTTGGCCATATTGTGTATATAATGTATTACTGTAAGTGAAATACTGACATTTTTTTGTCTACAGTTCCTGCTTCTTGTATTGTTTCCTGCTTTTGTAAAGCACTGTACTTCTTCCTGTCTTTCATCATTAGACCAGTGTCTTGTTAACAGGTTTGTCTATGTACTTGTCTATGTGAAGTCTTGCCTTTCTTTCCACAGTCCTTTCTACTCTTAATCTAGTTTCCAAGTTTCACTCGTTCTAACTTCTCGTGTCCTGCTTCATTGTGTTTGTAGTTCCTTGTTGCTGTATCCTAACTGAGTGTTTTGCATGGTTTAAAGGCTTTTTTAGATAAAAGAATAAATTTGCCTATGGCAATTGCTTATGCTACCTTATGACTCATATTTCATAACAGAGCCTTAATAAAGGGACATTTAGATGTAATTACATCCTGAGTCCTTTCTCCTATCTGTTGCAGCCATGCTGGGATTTATTTATTTATTTATTTATTTTTACAGATGTATTAGAAAGGTCGCTTTGAACAGTTGTATAATGTTATACTGGTGTTTCTAAATGAAAGATCATTATATTTAATCCACTCCACTGGGTTCCACATCACCGCAGGAACCCGAACGGTTGGGAGTTTTATGCAAACGCTAATTTATAATGAGCCTACTTAAATTCTACCTAATGATGCACCTGCGTAACTCTGTAATCATCTGTGAGGTGTGATAAAGAAGAGCTTTTCTCTTCATCAGTGCTCCAGTATGAACATGAACAGACTGGAACAGAGCACAGAGGCTTCAGGAAGAGAGCATAGAGTTCTATTCAGGTCTGTCACCTTGCATTACTTCTCCTCCTTTTCCAAATCTATCATCATCTTCTGTCATTATCATCATTTGTCAACATGTTTTTCTTCTTCGTCTTATCATTCCCATCATCAGCATCATCATCGCTGTCATTGGCATCATCTGTCCCTATTCTTCTCCATCATCATCGTTTGTCATAATCACCATTTTCTTCTTCTTATCTTCTCCCTTTCTCTGGGGGTCATCCATGGCATTAGGGGTCAATCCCCGAAGGGGCGAAGACCCCAATTGTTTTCGTTAGTTTCTTATTCTTATTCTTCTTCCGCTCTGGAAGTCTATGGAAGCCCAAAGAACTGCTTGAAATTTGGCCCACAGACAGAGGACAGTCTGATGTGTTAATACAGCAAATTTGGAGTCTCTAACTCAAGCCCTCTAGCGCCACCAACTGTCCAAATTTGCACTCACACTTATGCTAATAACTTTTGAACCGTGAGTCCTAGAAACAAAATGATTTTTGCCTCTGATTCCTTTGCTTCAAGACAATTCGAGTGCATCCTATGATGCCATTTTACGTCATGAAAAGTTTTCCGCCATTTTGAGTTTTTTGAAAAACCTACTCTTTCGGTCTCGTCCTAGGCCGTTTGTCCGATTTGCATGAAAACTGTCATGCATCATCTAGAGACACTTACGGCAAAAAGTTTTCACAGAATGTTGATAAACCATACTTTTTTCCTATTTTTTTTTTCAACGAATTTGACAGTGAGCACGCCAAAATGGACACGAGGGTGTATCTCTGAAGCGCTTTATCGTATGCATACCAAATTGATTATTTTTCATAGACATCATGACTTCAGGGGGACTGCTCAGTTTGGGAACAGTGTTCAGTAGTGGTCACGAGATAGGAAAAAAGCATATTTTTGCTTATAACTTCTGAACAGTTTGTCATAAAATCATCAATTTGGATCTCATTAGATTCAGTGGGGCATTCCGAGTCCAACGATATGAAAAATTACTACGTCAGCTATTTTGGATGTCGGCCATTTTGAATTTAGTCATAAAATGCTGTATTTTACGAATGGCTTGGCATATCGTTACGAAACTTGGGATCTGTCTTTGGCACTATGCTCTGAAGGGACTCAAAACGTTTCAGGGACAGCGCCACTTTGTGGTCAAACATTATAATGTTATTTCTAAAAATGCTATTAGCTGTTGACTCCTTTTGCCTACTGCCATGAGTCTGGTCTTGATAGATTCATGCCGAGAACACTGATACCAATTATGTCATGGTTGAGCAAACTTCCTGTCTGCTGTTTTTAAATGTTTAGACCGTTTGTCCGATTTGCATGAAAATTGGCCCGCATCATCTAAAGCCCTGCATATGACAAAAGGTTATTCACAGACTTTTGATAAACCATAACGTTTTCGAATGCCGCCTCAATGAATTTGAAGACTGCGCTAAATTGAACTTGAGTCTGTATCTCCACAACGCTTTGAGGGATTGTGACGTAACTTATGTGTCATCACCATTAGGCCCTAAGGTTGCTTACAGAGTTCCGGCACACTGCCCCCTACTGGTCACGAGATAGCAAAAACCATTTTTTCTTATAACTCTTGCACGCTTTCCCGCATGATAACCACTGTGTGAGATGCTACCTGAGCAGTTTCAGAACAGCACCACATACTGGACAAAATTTCTAAGAAGTAGCTATTTTTAGTTAATATTAAAATACGTGTATTTTAATCATTGAAACTTTACTTTTTCTAACTCCTCATACATCAGACTCTAACGAAAAACATTCACGTAGCTTTTTTTGCTTCTCATGGTACTGATAATTGGCTTGATCCCGGTATTGCTGTTTGCAGCTATATTTATCATTGCTATCATCACCATCATTTTCTTCTTTTCTTCTTTCTCTTTCTCAATTTATTCTTCAGTTATCATCATCATCTTCTTCATATCATCATTATCTTCCTCTGCTTAGTATTATTTATTATTAGCAGTATTATTATCAATCATCATTGTTATTATCTACTTCTTCCATCTTCTCCTGTACATGTTACACCATCATCATCATCATCATCAAATTCTCCTTCTTCACCTCCTCCTCCTCCTCTTTCTTCTTCTTCTTCTTCTTCTTCTTCTTCTTCTGCCTCCTCCCCTCTTTCTCTCAGTGTATCATTGAATATAATTTCACTGTGGTTCTATTTAACTTCTATTGCACACGTGTGATTTGGGTTTTATTATTATTATTATTATTATTATTATTATTATTATTATTATTATTAGTAGTAGTAGTAGTAGTAGTAGTAGTAGTAATATGCATTACTGCATTATGTCCAGAGTCGTAGCATTATGTAAACCTTATATAAACAAACAAAATTATTGGAATTTACAACCACAATCCCCCATGCTGCTGTCTCTAAAACACACCATCAGTCCACCCTTGAGTGAACTCCATTAAGGCTGCTGTGTGTGTGTGTGTGTGAGTGAGAGAGAGAGAGAGAGAGATTGCTTTCGTGTGTGTGTACATGCTTTTGGGCTTGACGATGATAATGATGATGCTCATGTTTACACACAGTGAAGAGACAGACACTGTCTCCACTCTCCATGCCTCAGGAAGCTGCTGATGTATTTTACGTCTTTTGCAGCCTCACTCTGATCTTATTGGTCCAGTTCAGCCGGACCAATGAAGAGCTTCCGTGTGCAGGATGTTGGCAGTTGGAGTTGTTTTTTCTCCCTCGTTAGAGGCTCTGAGGAGCTTTTGCACCCAGTGACGTGCCAGTGCATCCTCCTTTCATTCAACTTTTAATCTTGCGTTGCTTTGCATCACCTGGAGGACTTCAGGACCAGGAGCTGTCCACTCTCCACTCACACTCACACTCCACCCTTAGCGTCACGATCTCTAATACACACACACACACACACACACCCTTCCACACTTGAGGCACTGACATGCCGGGCTGCAGTGCGTGAAAAAGGAAGCGACAAAGTGCATACGGAGTGCAGCTGAGTCTCAACGCAGGTATGTTCCCATCTTCTTTCCCATTTCAACCTGTCGCGCGAGACGTTTATTTTATTTTTTTTGCATTTAATGACCGTGCAACGGAGTTTCACTTTGTCCCGAGCTCTCGCGCAAACGGGGCTACTCACGTTTTATTGATTACGACGCGCGCGCGTGTGTGGTGTATGTGGGGTCAGCGCTCGCGCGAGGGTGTGGATACGCTTTAGTGCGTTCATCAGCATTGATTGCAATAAATAAATAAATAAACAAACAAACAAGGAAACAAACAAACAAATAAATAAATAAATAAATAAAATCACCCCGAATTTTAACATGCATGAATTTCAGTGTGTGGTGGTGGGGGGGTGGGGGGGGGGTTTCGATTGATTGAATGCACCTGATTGATTTTGATTTGATTTTGATGCACGCGGCCATGCAAGGCTCATTTTGAGATCAGTGTGTGTGTGTGTGTGTGTGTGTTATATGCATGCATGTCTTGTGTTAGCAGTAAAATCGGCACTGCGGAGAGTGTATCAGATCAGCCTGCTTTAAAATATTCCTGCATCATCTCTGACGTCTTTCAAGAATCTCTACGTGCAGCCTATGGATATGCGTGCATTTACACTCTCAAAGATAAAATGGTACCAATAGGTACCTTTTCTTGTCGCTGGGGAGGGTACTCTTTTAACCTGGGAAGGGGCATGTAAGGTACAGTTACCTTATTTTTTAAAAATTATATATAATATATAAGACTAAAGCCCTAGAGGTACATAGAGAGTAGTCATTATTTTCCAATTATGCACCTTCGTATAAAATATTTTTGGACGGTGAAAGGTACACACTAATGGTACAAAATATGTAGCTTTTATGGTGAGTGACAAAGAAAAAAAAATACAGTTTTGTATCTTCATTTCCAGGTCTTCATTTATTCCCCCCTAACAACTTTCCCTGAAGAGACATATATGCATGTAGAATCTCAGAACAAATTGAAAAGGTACCAACCTGTACTGTACTTTTCATTGTCATTGGGCTGGTACCATTAAGGGTAGTCTTTTAACCAGGGAAATTGCATGTGATGTACCTTTAATTTGTTTATAATTAATTATTTTTAAAGGTAAAAGAAACATACTATAGGTAGAAAATACGTAGCCTTAGTGGTACCACCAAAGTGACAAGGAAAAGTACTGTTGGAACTTTCCATAACAACATTCCTGAAGGGCACAGTTTAGTGCTTTATTCACAAATGACTAATTTTCCTACTCCAGTGTCTCTATTTCCACGCCATTAAGGATTAATTAATTCAACGGAGGAGTCCATTGTACTGTGAAATAATTGTACCAAACAGTAATTTTCCTTGTTGCTGGGATGGTCCCCTCAAAGGTACTTATTTTGTTTCTTCAGTATGTATCTTTAACCTGGGAAGGTGTAAGTGGTAAAGCATTAAAGGCATATCAGTGATCCTTAACATCAGATTATAGGCTATACCTTAAATTATATTTAAAGGTGAAAGATGCATATCGTTGTATTATTGATGGTACCACCGTAGCATGAAGGAAAGTAGAGTTTGGTACCTTTATTTCTGAGAATGTACTATACATCTTATAGTAGAGGTTCTCACCGAACCCACTGGCAACCCACAATATAGTTTCCAGCTAGGTCAAAAATGAGCACTTTAGGAGGCTTGGGTGATTTACAAAATCAAACACACCAAAAACGTTTGTTTATTCAGGGTTCCCAAGGACAGAATCTAAGAATCCTTGCCCACTTGCAGTACTGGAAGTCTGGACATGTCTGAATGTCCAGTCTTTATGCTGTAATCTTAAAGACTAAGTTATATGCTCAACTTACTGTTATGTGCCACACCTGTATACTGTAATGATTTATAATGGCAGTACCCTGTGTCACCCAAAAGAGGACAGGTTCCCTTTTGAGTCACTCAAGGTTTCGTCCTTGCGTCCTCTCAGGGAGTTCCCTCTAGCGTCCTCACTACTGTTGCCTCTAGTGTGTTCGTTCGAAATCAAAATGAAAATCTTTGTGACTCTGTTAGAAGTGTTGTACAAATTGAATTGAAGTTGTCCTCCAAGGAGCCAATGGTGATTACAGATTTCAATTACTAACTCAAATAACTTCCATTTTCAATGATACTGTCACAGACCCAGAGGCATTTGGATGTAATTGCAAGTAAAATTTTTAATGACAATACAAAGTGGCGAGCAGAAGCATAGTCAGAAAAAAAAACAAACCAAACAGGCAAAAGGTAAAAAAAAAAAAAATCATTCAAACAGCATGACCAAAAAAGGGAAGGAAATAAGAATTTAAACCAAGACGATGAATAGCAAAACCATTCAGAATTTCAAATTGAAAGACTTGTTGGAAGCGGGTGCTTTAGTGTTCAGGTGAGTTAGAGAGCTGTAATGTCTGGACTGGATTAGAAATGGGAGTGGTGGCTTCTGGATTTACGGTGGAGCTGGATGTGACGAATACAGTACATACAAGAGCACTGTTCACCAACCCTCTTCCTTGAGCTCGACCTTCCTGCAGGTTTCACCTCCAACCAAAATCTAACACACCTCTTTTAGTAGATCCAGACCTTCTTAAGGCAATGATTAGATGGTCAGGTGGGCTTGATGATGGATGGAGCTAAAGTCATCGGGAAGGTAGATCTCCAGGAACAGGCTTGGTGACCACTGTACTAGATTTAAGTGTTGTATGATGGCTAGACCTCTAAAATTTATAAAACTGGAACTTTTCTTGGACACATAAAAACAGACCGTCTTATCTATCTTTTTTTCTCTCTACCCATTGCTTCTATATCTGCAGTGGTAATAAATACAGATTTTAAAATACATAACTATGATATATGATGCAAATTCATATCTACAACCTTGGATAAGACAGAGAAGAGAGACGTATTGTATTAGAAGACTGAAGAATTCTAAATTTTTTGCATATAAGGAATATAGTAGAGCACTCATTATACCTCGTTTCTTCTTATACCACAGTGATTTGCCAATTATTACAAAATTATGTTTATTAAAGAAAATATACATCATAATATATTTTTTATTACCTTATAGTTACATTTGATGTTGTGCAACATCCAAGAGTCATTCTGTCACCATCTAGCTCTCTCTTCTTCTGTCCTGAAGACTTTCCCCATGCCAGAAAATGTAAGACTAAGACTAGTAACAATACCTAAACATTGCTGTAAGATTATGAGGAACGTAGTTTTCCTTTAAGGTATCCATTTTGCTCAAATTTGCACGAGCGTCTGCATTGAAAGCGCCAGCTGTTAACCTTTACGCTATTCGATTGAACGTTTTATTGAGAACTTGCTCATTTCTGACCTTTCTCTCTGACTTCTTTAAAATCGCTAATCCTTAAGAATACTAATGCGTCCAAGGAGAACGTTTTAAAGTGGAAGTGTGGTTCCTTGGGACGTCTGTTGGCTCTGATGACTCATTACTTTTGGCTGTGTTCCTGTGCCAGAGCATTTGTCCTGTCTTTAATGTGACGCTTCTTCTATGACCTTGTTTTAGGAGACATCTGTATTCAACACCTTGTACTCATGCGCATTAAGCACCAATGCCGTTACACCTGTCTTTTGACACTTTGATGATCGGTTGGATTCTCCAGGTCTTTCTTCGGGGGAAGGGATATGATGTCGGTAATTGGTGGAAAGAGCATGATTACTAAATAATAGTGAGTGAAATACAAAGTACACAATGTTAACTTGCTCTGCCGTGTTTCATAACTTCTTAGCACAAGCTGTTCTGTTTTCTGGCTGGCCGAATTCAAATGTCAACATGGGGGCTCTTCTACCCTTTCCTCCACATTCAGATTCCCGCACGTCCCTAAAAGAGTCCCAGAAAACTCGTCTAAACGGTGGAGACGTTTAGTATGTGTGGTTGTAATAGAACTGATTTTCTTGTAAATTCCACACAAAGCACCTCGGTAAAAGATGACACTATATATTTGATAGAAATGCTGCTCCTCCATCTCTGCTCATTCCTGCCATTGTTTTTGTTTGGCCGAGTGGGTTGGGCGACTGTTTGTGATTCCGTGGGTGCACAGGCAGAAGGGGGCCTTAGTGAACTTGTTAGCGAGATTAGTTCCAGGGCTTTTGGTCTGTGTGCTGCAGGGACTCGAATCAACCATGAGCCGTTCCCATGGAGAGAATAAAAGCTTTGTATCTGCCTCATTTACAGAGGCTGTCCTTACAGGAGTGAGGAATGAAAGGCAGAGCTGGTTGGGATTCCAGTCAGTGCGGAGCAGCAGGGGAAAGCAGACCTGCACAAGATAAAATTACAATGATGACAGTGTGGGAAAAAAAAAAAAAGTATGCATACAGTCAATCAGAATGCTAATCACGTTTGCAAATTCTCCAACCTGGTCTCATGAGAAATTCATACAAATTTGAATAATTGGTAGCAATGTGACTGGACTTTGTTCAATTTCATATGTATGAAGTCATTGAAAAGGTACTAACACCGACCCTGACCCTCATCCTAAATATAACAATATAGATATAAATGGTGTGTAGATGTTTAAAAAAAATAAAAAATAAAAATCTTTTAAAGATAAAACAGCAAGTGTTTCAATACAACACAATTTAGAGATAGTTTGATGATACAATGCCATCCATTATTGAGAAAACATTCCTATGTTAATTGCAAAAAATACTATCTTTGAGAAGTAGGAAATGACAAATGACTGACATAGGGGACACACCTCCTTCACTGGGACGAACAAGCAAGAAGCCACTCCTTTTTCATTGGGACTCACAGACACAGATGCCAGACTTGTTTGATTTTGGAGTAACATGAACAGAGGCCATATCTCCTTCATTGTAACTAACAGGAACAAAGGCCACGCCTCCTTGAGTGGAACTAAGAGTCAGAGAAACCATGCCTCCTCTATTGGAACTAACATGCACAGAGGCCACGCCTCCTTCGCTGATGGAACTGATAGACACAGAAACTACAGCTCCTCCACTGGAACTAACAGGCATAGGCTCCATACCTCCTTGACTGGAACTAACAGGCATGAGCTATATACCTCCTTGACTGGAACTAACAGGCACAGAAACCACATTGCATCTACTGCAACTAACAGGCAAAGAAACCGTGCCTCCTCCATTAGAACTAAAAGGCATGGAAACCGTGCCGCCTCCATTAGAACTAACAGGCATGGGTGCCATGCCTCCTTGGTTGGCTCTAACAAGCACAAAGGCCACACCTCCTCTATTGAACTAACAGTCACAGAGAAACTACATCTCCTCCACTGGAACTAACAGCCACAGAAACCACAGCTCCTCGATGGGCACTTACAGGCACGGGCTCCATGCCTCCTTGATTGACAGTTTTGCTATATTATAAATATTAAGACCAGTGCAACGATTTCCATAAGTGGGTTATCAGGAAAGTACGTATCTCTCCTTGTATGACCTTTCCGTATTAGCCATTATAAAATAATCCTTGTTTTCATGGAAAGGAATCCGAGGCCTGTATTTAATTTGACTTCAGACATACGAGCGGATGTACGGCTGAATGACTGAGGATACAACAGCAGTCACTCATGTCAAGCTTCGCGTCAAGGTTGTCATCTATGTTACCCTCCTCCGCAAAGCTTTTTTTAAATCTGGAGGCGTTAAAATTTTCAGAGCGCTCAGGTTGCTCCCAGAGCTGTCTGTCTGACACAAGGCTTAGGGGAAAATGAATAATTTATTACTTTTTCTTGTTAAAGAAGTAGTTTTGTAAAAAAAGAAAGAAAAAAAAAACAATGCACAATTTTTTTCACAAATGTACTTGATCAGCCAAGACATGTTTAATATATGCCGTTTGTACGGGAACTACAGGGCTAGTGTAGCTAAGAAATAATAGAAGTGTTTTTCATTAAAGAATGCCCATTTTCGCTTATTTGTTTCAAATGACATCGAGGTATTGATGTACAAATTTAGAAAAGTGGTTTGCAATTTCCACAGCAAATGAAAACATGGATAAACATTGTTTCCAATTATGAAAGACTGATCTAAAGTTATCAGAGTGTTTGGTTGCAGTTATTGCTGCTAAAGTGGCACAACCAGATTTAAAATTTAACGGGGCTCTTATTTATTTATTTTTTTTACATAGGTGATAGGTGTTGGGATAACTTTTTTTTGTTGCTTCAATAATAATAATAATAATAATAATAATAATAATAATAATAATAATAATAATAATAATAATAATAATAATAATTATTATTATTATTATTATTATTATTATTATTATTATTATTATTATTATTATTATTATTGGCTTAGTGGTTAGCACGTTCACCTCCCACCTCCAGGGTCGGGGGTTCAATTCCCACCGTGGCCCTGTGTGTGCGGAGTTTGCATCTTCTCCCCGTTTCCTCCCCCAGTCCAAAGACATGCATGGTAGGCTGATTGGCGTGTCTAAAGTGTCCGGAGTGTGTGTATGTGATTGTGCCCTGGACTGGCACCCTGTCCAGGCCTTTTGCCCGATGCTTCCTGGGATAGGCTCCAGGTTCCCTGTGACCCTGAAAAGGATAAAGCGCTATAGAAGATGGATGGATGGATGGAATAATAAAAATAATAAACTGTATTGTGTGTTTACTCAGGTTGCCTTTGTTTTATGTTGTATTTCGTTTGAAGATCTAAAACTATTTAGTATGATATATACACAAAAAAAAAAGAAAAAAAAAAACAGGATGGGGCAAATAGCTATAAATTACCAAGCATGTTCACAGCACAGCTAACGTAACAGCCACAAAACTCCATAAAAGGCAAAGTTCACAGAGAGCTGAAAAGGACAATATGGCAACAAAATGGTGAAAGTGCGCTTCCTATGTGCTGCATGTGCTTAATCTTCCAGTAATGCAGCTCAGCCA
Source organism: Ictalurus punctatus (assembly GCF_001660625.3). Classification (NCBI taxonomy): domain Eukaryota; kingdom Metazoa; phylum Chordata; class Actinopteri; order Siluriformes; family Ictaluridae; genus Ictalurus; species Ictalurus punctatus. Next base: position 24,011,406 of record NC_030431.2, read on the forward strand.
TTGCAGCTACCAGAGACAGACATTAACTCTTGCTCCTGCTACAGGGTGTTATTACATTTGTCCAAATTGTATGGCTAGTGTTATTTGTCTTGCGTTTGTTTCGGATCACTTTCTTTCAAGTCGTAAATATGAAATAGCTGAGTTTCATAAGATTCATGTGCAATCGAATGAAATGTTACGTAAATTAATTTGCATACAAATTCACAGTAACTCGTTGCCAGTTGCGTAATTTGAAGCCGATCAATCGAGGTTCACGTTAGCGAGTCTCCTTAACAGTCATTTACACAAACTCAGGGTGAAATGCATGCTAGGAAAGGATCAGAAATGGATTAGGATCAGACTTACTGGATTTCCACCAGAATCTCATTTCTTGTGTAGATGTTCCTGCAAATTATTTACAAAAATATTGATTCATATCTAGTCTGATAAATGTGGCCCTGAAAAATCGTGACCCATCCCTGCATGCTTATCATAATATCTCTCATGTGAATAATGTGAATCTCTGATGAGATTCTATTTAAAGCACGAAACCCTCAAATCCATCTCTATTTCCACCGAGGAAGCAGCGTTTTGTTTACGAATGCACGTTATTCAATCTTCTTTATCAGTTTTCCTGATAGCACTGATGGATACATCGGCTTAAAAGTTTCCGATGAAAGGGAAAATAATTAGATCTGCCTTTTAAAATTCGTGGCTCGGATCCAGAAGGTTCACTTCCGTCTGCCAGGAAAGAATATTAAGAAGCAATGGACACCTGAACGTTTAGATAGGAACGGGATACTTAGGTTGTGGTTTCAGGAAATAGACTGAATTAAGACTTCCTGATTTTTTTTATACTTAGTTTACACCACCACACCCCATTTCAGGGAACATAAGTCACTTCACAAATCATTCATAAGTGCAAGTATGATGTTATATATTATTGGTCATAGTTAGGCTGTGTACATTTTGAAAAATGTTAAAAAAACTTATATTTTTTTCATTATGCTCACTTTGCTGTTTGCCCACTTTTTTTAAATTGTTGTTGTCATTGTTGTTATTCTCATTTTCTGTTATTTATTTATTTATACTATAATTGATTTAGTCATTTTCTCTTCTATGCTTTTTTAAAATATTTTTTTTATTATTGTCGTTGTTGTTATTGTCATTTTCTTTTATGATGTTTCTTATTGTTGTTGTTTGTTGTCATTGTTATTGTCCTGTTTGTTTCTGATTTGTATTGTTGTTTATTGTTATTGTCATTTTATCTTCTATGTTATTCCACTGTTTGTGTTGTCATTGTTAATGTAATTTTGTAGTCCATGTTGTTATTTTTTATTTTTTTTTATTGCTCATTGTTGTTGTTGTTATTTTGTCTTGTGTTTTATTATTGTTGTTGATATCATTGTTGTTATAGTAATTCTTTTCTATGTTTTCAATTACTGTCATTCTATATATTCTTTTTTTTTAATGTTCTTGTTATTGTCATCTTTCCTTTTGTGTTGTTTTACTGGTGTTAATGTCATTTTCGCTTCTGTTTTTTTAAACCGTTTTATTGTTGTTGTCGTCAGTGTTGTTATTGCATTTTTTTTCTGTTTCATCTTCTTATTGTTGTTGTTGTTATAGCTTTCTTTGATTTCCTTGACATCCAGACAAAATCCCATAGCTGCAAGTGTACTGTTGTGATTATGTCTTCCTTGATATGTATTCAGATTTCTCAGCACTCGCATAAACAAAGGTTTTCGGTGCATTACATCCACACAGCTACTTCCACTTGCAGTTGGATCTAAAGCAAACGCATTCATTCAGAAGCTTCAGCTCAAACTATCTCCCTCTGTGTTGTCTGAAAGCCAGACATCAGATTGTGCTGCAGCTGACATTGAGGAAGAAAGCGTGTGCCTGGATATTTTGAGGTTGAGGATTAGTTACTGCAGTGAGCTTTCTGTCACAGACTCACACACTGCCTTGAAGTTTCAGACTGCTTTCCCACCTTTGCTGGTAATTAACGTTGCTCCACACCATTCTATCCTGAGGGAGGAAGCTTATACAGCAGTGCTGACCAGCATGATGATAGAGGACAGCTGTCTGGAAAAAAGTCAGTGAGTGAAATACACAGCAGAGAAATTACAACAAATATTATCTTTTGATATTTTTCATTTTTATTTATCAAGGGTGATTGCCACCTCACAGCTCAGGATCCCAGGTTGTTTCCTCCGGGTTGGATTTCTACCTCGCTCCCAGTGTTCGAGGGATCGACACTGGATCCGCCGTGAGTCTGACCAGGATAAAGCTGTTAATGAAGATGAATAAATGAATGAATTTTAATTTTAGGTACAAATGGTATTAGAGGAATAAGTGCTGGAGGCAGTGGTGGCTCAACGGTTAATGCTCCGGGTTACTGATCAGAAGGTCAGTGTTTCAAGCACCAGCACTTCCAAGCTGCCACTGTAGGGCCCTTGAGCAAGGCCCTTAACCCTCTCTGCTCCAGGGGTGCCGTATCATGGCTGACCCTACACTCTGACCCCAAATTCCTAACAAGATAGGATATGCAAAATAATGTTGACTGTGCTGTAATATATATGTGACAAATAAAGTCTTCTTCTTCTTTTAAAACACTTCAGGACAAGCTGTTATTGGAAAATAATCAACCTTAGGGAGATTGTCAATTACTGTCCTATAACATCACCTCCCAGTCCAGATGTGTTTTTATACCTTACTTAAGGTCTAACATCCAGACGTGTACGTACCAGTCTCCACTATATGGAGGCATGATTTAGTGAAACTCTGATAAGATTTGTAAAGTATCTGTGAGTAGCTACTTATAGCTTGCGGTAAAAAAACAGTTTTTCCAGGCATCCGTAGTACATTAGAAACAGTTATCGGTTTAAATATGGGCTTAAAACCTTCAAACTCCTTTGAAGTGTCTACTGTAATTCTAGACAAGTTGAATGAATTGAATTCTAATTCTGTGCTTGTGAGGGATAAGGTTGCCGGTTCGTCTAGTCTCAGCCTATTTCTGGAGTCATACCATTTTGATGCTTGTGTTCTGTACTATCTATAGCAGAAAATCAAGTTCCTAGTGTAAATCCTTGTTAATTCTGCTTTTGTTGGTGAGTTATGTCCAAAAAAAAGTCTGTACTTGTTCATAGTTGTTTTAATTTCAAGATGACTGGGTTAGCATGGTGGCTTAGTGCTTAGCATGCTTCTCTCCACCTCAAGGGTTGGGGGTTCGAATCCCACATCCACCCCTTGTGTGCAGAGTTAGCATGTTCTCCCCGTGCTTCGGGGGGCCCCCTCTGGGTACTCCGGTTTCCTCCTTCAGTCCGAAGACATCTGTTGTTAGCTGATTGGCATTTCCAAATTGTCCGTAGTGTGTGATTGTGCCCTGTAATGGTTTATCATCCTGTCCAGGGTGTCCCCTGCCTTATGCCCCGAGCCCCCAGGTATAGGCTCCAGGTTCCCCCGTGACCCTGTGTAGGATAAGCGGTACAGAAAATGGATGGATGGATTGCATGTCTGTATTTTGTAGCACCGCCTCTTCCGACAGGCTATGCAAAACAATCTGTGGCTGCTTGTTTTTAAATTCGGCAACTCTTGGTTATGTTCTTGCCCAATTTTGTACACGAGACTACACTTCTCATTGTGATTATTAGCATTAAAGGGATAGTTCACCCAAACATGAAAATTCTGTCATCTCTCATGTCATTCCAAACCCGTAAAAGTAATCCATGCGACATAATCCATGTCGAAATCGGCAGACATTTTTGTTCGGTGTGACTCAGTTTGTGTACAGCGTCTCTCTTCCTCTGCTGTAAACAGCGCAGCGCTTCCAGGTCCTCGTGTATAAAATTAGGATTAAACCACCGGAGTCACGTGGATTACTTTTACGATGCCTTTATGAACTTTTTGGAGCTTGAAAGTTTTGTTTACTGGACTGTAAACGGAGGGACAGAAATCTCCCAAATTTCATTAAAAAAAAAAGTCTTCATTTGTGTTCCGAAGATGAACGAAAGTCTTACGGGTTTGAAACAACATGAGCGTGTGTAACTGATGACAGAATTTTCATTTTTGGGTGAACTATCCCTTTAAGTTGAATTAAGCGTCGTCCTGCTCTCCTGTTACACATTATTAAGTCTGGAATATCTTTTGTCATTAAAGAGCTCTTCGCTTCGATTTCTAGTTTCAGTAATAACTCTATGAATATGATCTTTGTACTGTTTCAGCAGCGTTGGTTATTGGGGGTAAATTCCCCCAATAATATAAATTGGGGGTAAATTCCCCCTTCATTTTCTCCATAGACTTTTTCACAAAATTCTTCAATAGCGTTTAAAACATAGAGGAAAAACAAATAGCCATGAGATGAACGAATATGATGTTATTTCACTTGTCAGTATTTTATACATACCTGCATGTTCCTGATTCATGATCATCCATAGTCCATGGAAACTAATTCATTCACATGGTTAAACCCGTTCTACCGTCAGCCAGATGATGATAATCAGTGTAATCTCAAATCACTATTGTGGCTCTTGTTTTCAGCCTTATTAATTAATTCCACATTCATCTTACAGACGCTAATTCCTAAGCCACCAACACTGTCCTTTCTTTTCCAGACATGATTGATGAGCTGCTTGCCTATAGGAGTATGCTAATCCACCTCATGTACTTCATATGTCTCATGTTCATCAGTGTGTCAGTCTCTTGTATAGCCTCGAAACATTACAATGCATTTCTGCATTTTCTGAATTGACTGATGTTTTTAATGAAGCAGCTAATGCTAGTTATTAGGGATCGTTTCTGTTGAAAGACAACCATGTTGTATAAGATATAAGAGATCTGATAATCAACCTCATTCTCCTCTATCTACATGCACCAAGCCTCTAATCCATCTCTCTTTCTCTCTCTCTCTCTGTGTTGTAGTCATGGGCGTTCTGATGTCCAAGAAGCAGCAAGTGGAAAAGGTTCAGAAATGCAACGCGGTGGTCTCAGCATTTCGTGAGGGTCTTAAGACCCAGCCGAGTGCCACTCAGGCGCAAAACGACTCCGAGATTAAAGATGAGGCTCCAAACCATCCGGAGTCTGATGAGTCCGGACGAAAAGAGGAGGATGGGAAACCTGGGCCTTCCACCGTTCCACCCAAAGAGGAGAACAAAGCCAATCAGGAGGCCTGGGGCCGCTTACGGGATGGGAAAGGAGTAGAGCCTGAGGATTTACATAAATTGCATCAGCTCACACCGCCAGCGTTTATAAGGCCGAAGAGGCAGCCGAATGACGATCAGCCCATACAGATCGAGCTTGATCAGAGAGAGCAGGTAAGACTGTACACGTGAAAGCATTTTACACAAGCTTTGCTGCAGTCTATAACACTACATGGCTTCAGTTCATGGTTGAATAAACAACATAAATTAGACTTACTATAAATATTTTCTGGATGTAAAACCTCATTATGTTGAAGTTTGTATTAGACAGATAACAAGCCTGTTTGTTGCTGCGTTGCACTCATTAGAATGATAGAAAAAAACTGCTTTGCTAGCTAACCCAGGCATTTTTTTAAACAGAGAACTCTATTGATGACTTTGCATCGGGACATATTTTGATAATAAAACACCTTAGTTCCCACAATTTTACAACCCATACAAAGGCCCTATCGATTTGGAAGGGGTACCATGGCAACAATCGCAGATTTCCTCTCATCCTTTTCACACAAAACACTCCGGTCAGACTGGTGCCTCTCTTAACCTGCGTAAATGTCATCTACTCCACAAAGTCCACAGCCGAGGTATCTGACAAGAGCTGGTGATTCATATCACACCTTTACAAATGAGACCTCTCTTTCTCCACACACTCCGCTGTCACTGCTCAAAGGCACAAAACGTCCATCAGACCTTCATTCTGAAATCACTTTTAAATTAATAAAAAATTCCCTAGTTTATGTAAGGAAAATTCACGCTTGCACCAGCCTTAATATGTATAACATGGCTATATGGCTTAAACAATGTATTTGGGGGAAAAGTGCATATTGAAGTGCCTAGTGAAGGAGGTGTGGCCTCTATGCTTGTCAATCACTGTGAACAAGGTGTGGTCTCTGTAGCAGTCAGTGCCTTAATGCCTGTCAGTCCAAATGAAGGTGCGGATTCTGTGACTGTCGGTCATTATGAAGCTGGCATGTGTGCCCCATGCTCCCTGGGATAGGCTCCAGTTTTCACCGTGACCCTGAAAAGGATTAAGCGGTATAGAAGATGGATGGATGGATGGATGGATAGTGCAAGTACAAAGGTGGAGTAAGTAGTTATAAGTACAAAGTAGGTATTCCCAATCAATAATCAATGAAGTGCATCTATCTATCTATCTTTCTATCTATCTAGCTATCAAGCTCATTTTACACTGTGGGTGAAATGGAGGTCTGTGTGTGTGTGTGTGTGTGTGTGTGTACGTTTACTTACAATTCTTCAGTCTTTCTGAATTAGGCATGTTGATTCTGGCTCAGTTTTAAAGGGGTTCTTCTTCAGAAGCAGAGGGAGTCACTGTTTGTGTGACTGCGTTGGCGCATTTGGCACCAGGCCGGTGGTGGGCGGATTGTCAAGGGGCCCAAAATGGGAGAGAAAGCTGAAAGCTGAAGAGACGAATTCTGTCAGCGTCCAGATCCGAGCTGATTAATTCAGCTGATTAAGGCTGACAGCAGCAGGGTCACCACTTCCACAGTAGTGGATGAGAACTCTCCACAGTGTGGCTTTGTTTACCGAGCTGCTCTCTGAGTGGAGAACCAGAAGAGGAGATTGGTGAGAGGGGCACCTCTCACTTAGCAACTGTTTTCTGTGAGGGTTTTGTGAAACCTGTGATAAAGGTGTTGAGCACTCGGTTGGAGAGCTGGAAGCGAATGGATTTGTTATGAAACAGATTGCAAAAGGACCGAATTATGACACTGAATGTTTGGTGTAATAGCAGGAATATTAGCATTGGTGTGAAGCAACAGGAAAGCATGGAAACTAACTGGGTTTTTTTAAAAAATCTAGATATGACAGTCTGTTAAATAAACAAAATTCAACCAAATATCACCAGGAAATTGCAAATGGAGGAAGCAGATGCTAAAAAAGAAAAAGTTGTGGTGATGACTTTCTAATTAAAATTAGCTTTATGCTATGTTGATCCTTATACTTACATTCTGCATTGGAATCTAACAGGAAGCCATAATGAGCCTTAACATTTTTATATTTAAGGTAAAAAAAGACCACCACCTCTCACTAGGGGATGTCTATTTTCATCTCCAGTCTGGATAATGACTTTGCCAGGATGTTTCCTTTCACCTTACTGAAGGTGGGCTTTTGCTGGGGACAAACGAACTCGAAGAGTGAGGACAACTTCATCTAAGGTCACAACGAATGCCTTTAAAGGTGTCTAGGCAATCTTGGAAGCTTGGCTCCCTCCAGACTGAGAAAGAAAAAACTCATCACACCTCCTCATCACATTCAGAACCTGGGATCCTGTTCTGTTTCACTGATGGCACCCGTGGGAGGCCAACTGCTACTCACGTCCTTTTATACTCGCCCGCCCTCCTGTGTGCTGCTGAGAAAAAGGCTTGATGTTGTTTATCGGCATGTAGAAGGATGGATTAACTCCCGAGGCATCTTAAATACATGGACTGTTTTGCATGGGAAATGTAGCACAGATCCACTATTGTAACTGCTGGGATTACAAGGGGGCATGGAGTGATTTATTGGAGGCTAATTGTAATGCTGATTAGCCCGGCATTAACACGGTCAGGCAGCTCTGGCATGGACAGTGCAGGAAAAAGAATCATACCAAATATCTCTGATTTTAGAATTATATCTGCAGAAAAACATGCTCCGAGCCTGTGGAAGAAAATAACGCTAGTGGGTCCTGGTCCTTGACTAGCCAGACCGCATGTTGTTTTATTATTTATCACATTTACTGGAACCATGTGTGAGGTTCTGCAGGACAACGTTACTTTATTGCATTTCATAAAGCTTCTCAAGGACATGGACATGGGATTTCATGCCATACCGAGCAAGCTTCTCTGGTGCACCTACACTAACGGTACAAGGGAAATTGTTGCTATATTTAAACCTCAGAAATGGAAGAGGGTTAATGGAGTAATTATGAAAGTTCAATTATGGAAATTCAAGTTCATGTGAGGTTTACGACCCCAGACTAAACTTCTCCGCAGCTCCTTTAAATGTAGAAATAATGCAGCTGTTCCGTTTTATTACCCAGTGGCCCGAGAAAGGAGCTTACATTACAGGATGGCAGCTTCAATCTCTTTCCAAAGTGCTTATTTTTTATTTCTTCCTAGTTTCCAGGAAACACTATGATCTTTTTTTAACCTTAACTGGTCTGATTAATGCATTTTAAGCACATATAATCCTCTGATAACCAGATTTGTCTGCAATCTGACTCCATGTCTGTATATCCCCTATAAATCTTTGATATTAATAAATAAGACCGTGTTTGATTACATTCACGTCCCTCTGGCCGTTCAATTGGATTGGAAGACCAATGCAGGAATTATGGCACTTATTAGAATTAAGTATTAATAAAGCTGAGTAATTGGTTCCCACCGGCAGTGTAAAATCTCTGTGGTCATGCTAGGTCATACCTACACTGTTAAAAAATTTAGAACTCTGAAGAGACTCTGAAGAGTTTGCATATCTTATTTAACAGGTGATCTGCAGTGGTATCCCAAGATTTCATTTGTATTAAAATTCTGAGTTTAATCTTTTTAGAATTACTCATGAACATATGGAATTGATTGCACAATTCCATGTGTCATTTTTGTGCACACAGTTTTGCAAAATGGTAGGAACTTGTTTCATTTCATTCATTTAATGGTTTATTATTATTATTATTATTATTATTATTATTTTCCTTTGGTAAGAACACTCGAACAGCACTTTTTGGATGCCTGGCATGTCATGTCATCATACATGAATACCTGCAAACAAGGAGAAGGAGCTTTCACACACGATGCAGACCACACCAAGGTTTGGGTTGAAACGAACCCCAGACCAACATTTTGAAGAGGACCAGGGAGTGGTTGTATAATGATAATGATAATGGGTCTTTATTGGTTACAGCACAGTGAAATTCTTTTCTTCGCATACCCCAGCATGTCAGGAAGTTGGGGTCAGAGCACAGGGTCAGCTATGATATGGCGCCCCCTGGAGCAGAGAGGGTTAAGAGCCTTGCTCAAGGGCCCAGCAGGGATAGCTTGGCAGCGCCGGGGCTTGAGCCCCTGACCTTCCGATCAGTAACCCAGAGCCTTAACCACTAAGCCTCCCCTTTATGGACTACTCATGCACTTCAAAACCGCATTCACACTCCACCAAATATAGCGACCCCTCACTGCAAATCACTATGATATTGATAATGGAATTTTCAGAGTTGTGTTGTTTTAAATTACACAATGGAACGACAGACACCCTGGAGTCTAGCAGGAGTAGCCTTGCTGCCATAAAAACACCGACAATTTACAAGTAGGCTAATTGTGAAAAGTTAACAGCAACTGCTAGAGCCGTTTCTTCACAAATCAGTCCAAATACACTGCTCTAGAAGGGACAATGAAATTTAAAAAGGCTTGTCCGATATAAAACACCCCTGTGCCCTTGTGGCCAGAATTAAAAGACTGCGGACAACTGTGCCAGGTTATTTTACTGCTCAATTTTTCTTAGCCTGTGGTTAGAGACTATTAAAATTCTAACATAAGCCATTATCACTTAATGCAGCTCTTGCAGGTTGTGAGACTGATGTCTTTTTTTATCTCTCTTTTTCACAGCCAGTAAATGACGAGATGTGCGAGGTGTGTGAAGTGTGGACGGCGGACGATCTGTTCCCATGTCGGACATGTACGAGGGTGTTTCATGATGGCTGCCTGAAGGAGATTGGATACCTGCGCGCTGACACTGTGCAGGAGATGAGAGACACGGCTCACACCACCACGGGCTGGAGCTGCTACTACTGCGTAAGTCTGCGCGGACACTACACACACATATGTATAATTAGCTAAGTTAGCTGAGGACACTTGTTAGACTAGACTTAGTGATTACCACAGTTGCCTCGCATCTCTGGGGCTGGGGGTTCGAATCCTGCCTCCACCCTGCGTGTGTGCAGAGTTTGCTTGTTCTTCCCTTGCTTAAGGGGTTTCCTCCGGATACTCCGGTTTCCTCCCCCAGTCCAAAGACATGCTTTGTAGGCTGATTGTAGTGTGTGTGATTGTGCACTGCAATAGGTTGGCACCCTGTCCAGGGTATCCCCTGCCTTGTGCCCTGAGTTCCCTGGGATAGGCGTCAGATTCCTCGTGAACCTGTATAGGATAAGTGGTATGGAAAACGGATGGATGGATGTTGTAGCTTGAGGGCACAGTGTATTATAGATTAGACAGGATTTTACCATCATCTGAATGCCAACAGCTTGTGCCTTTTACTGTGTGTTTACAGAACATATCTATCCAAACAGTACCATGAAGACCAAGGAGCTATTCCATTTCTACACAGTGAAGCATGCTGGTGGCTTTATCTCAGTCACTAATATTTTGCTTCCTCTCTGCAGTGCCGCATTTGTTCCATATTCTTTCTATTTTTAATAAAGGATTTAATAGTGCTTTGAGAGATTAGAATGTTTTTTTTTTAACCAAACCCTGATTGATACCATCCCAGAACTTGTTTTGCTAGCGCCCTCATTTTCAAGAAGCTGTTTGTTTAGGTATGTTCTCTAACATCATCTGGGTTCTTCCACGAACAGGTGTATTTATACTGAGATCATGTGACACAGCACACAGGTTGACTTCATTCAACTAATTATGTGACGTCTAACGGTGATTGGTTAATCCAGAACCAATTTAGAACTAATTAATTGTTGAGAAATACTTCTGCAACCAACGCACTGCACAATGAAGCAACAAGATTTTTTTTTTCCCCTAAATAAACCAATCCACCGTTTCACTAACAGCAGCCTCTCAAACCTCTATAACATTCTCATCACACAAATCACTGCAGTGTGTAGCTCCTCGTTGAAACTGTTGGTCGTGTGGGGTTTTAAGGTTAAGGAGGAAATAAATTTGTGAGGATTATCTTGTCATGTTGCAGTGTTTGGACGCTTGTGATGGCTGATCCTCTCTGCCTGTTAAAGATTTTTAGAGCTGAATTTGTGGTGCGGGATGTCAGATGGTGCCAACGTGCTTCAGATTGAAACACACAGCTTATCTCAGCCTCACAGCCCACTGAAGATTAAGGAAATTGGCCAGCTGGTAGAGAGTGTGAAGAGTGTGAAGTGTTGTTTAAATAGTGTGTCGTACACATTTAAGTGCGCATATGTAATGTGTACATGCTTCCATACATTTATTCATAAATGTACACACCCTTGAATAAGCAGATCCTGATTTTGCCAAGTGTTATTTGGTAAACAAGATCAGTGTTTAAATGAAATTTGTCCAGCTAATCGTAAACGAGAAGGGAAATCTGTTGCATGTTGATGTACAGTACCAATTACTTGACTATTAGTATCACGAAACAAAACCATTTATCATGTATTAGCTAGCTTAGTAGCATACTTGGCCGTGATTTGTAATTACATGCCAAACAACTTGTCTACTAGTTCTAATTACTAATTTTTTTATTTATTTATTTAATATTAGCTATCTTGCTAGCAAGCATGGCTCCAGCTACTAGCTTCAGTTACATGCGTATCTGGTTTTCCTAATGCTAACACTCTTGCTAGCAAGCTGGGTCCCTGGGTTTTATTGCTCAACACAATGTTTACTTAATGTTAAATATCTTGCTAATTGATTTAGCTACTTCTTTTATTTCTATGATAATATAGTTTACCTGATCTTGCTAGTGTACTTGCTCTTTAGATTTAATGACATTTTAAGTTATTTTAATTAATATTATCTATGCTTTAGCAAGCTTGACCTATAAGCTCTAATGTTAGATTAGTTTTAATGTTACTAATATACATGGCCATTAGTTTTAATTAGATGCTAAACTATTTTATCTGATATAATATCTTGCTAGCACACTTGCTAGTTCTAATTAATAATCAAATATTAGCTACCTGTAGTATACCTGGCTACTAGCTTTGATTAGATGCTGAAATATTTGATCTAATAGTAGTAAATATCTTGCTTGTTAATATCTTGACCATTAGTTTTAATTACATGCTAAACTATTTTACCTAAGTTAAATATCTTGCTAGCAGACTTGCCCACAATTTCTAGTTACTACTTATTGTTTACTTAAGATTAGTTATCTTACTAGGAGACATGGTCACTGGGTTTAGTTACTTGGTAATGTTAGATATCCTGCTTAGTTGTCTTGCTAGCACACTTCTTTACTTTTAATCTTACTTAACGTCAGCTTGCTCAAATTCAAATTTGAATTAATATTTCATGAATGTTTATCTAATGTTAAATACATTGCTAGCACACTTACTAGTTCTACTAATGACATGGAAAACCTAATATCAGCTCTAATATTAGCTAGCATACTATTATACTTAATTAGCTAGCATACTATTATACTTGGCTGCTAGTTGGACACTTAATAATTTTAGATACATTGATAACAAACATGGCTACTAAAGGTTTAACTAATGTTTGCTAACTTACAAGCAAAGCTACTTCTAGGTTTTAATGACACATCTGAACCATTTATGTAGATGTTATTTATCTTGCTTGTGTTCTTGGCTACAGGTTTTATGAATAAAATAGTGTTACCAACATTCTAGTGTACCTAGCGACCAGTTTAAATGACACAATACAAACTGTATTAGTTGGCCTGCTAGCAAACTTAAAATATACATTAGATAGCTAGCACTACAAGAAAGGTAATGTTAAAGCACAGTATTAACACTATGCTTCCTTTATATGGTTGGCTAGCTTAGCTAGTGTTGTTAAACGTTCCACAGGTTGGATTGCAAGCACAAATTAGCAGCTGTGATCCAGCATTTCTCAGCAGTTTGTAATTATTATGGCTGCTGCGACTTGCACATGTTTTCTCCGAGGAGTTGTTTCACAGCTTCTGGTTTTCTCACTTCATACTAGCTTCTGAACAATCTGTGTGTGTGTGTGTGTGTGTGTGTGTGTGTGAGAGAGAGAGAGAGAGAGCGAGGGAGAGAGGGAGGGAGAGAGAGAACCTACTTTCTATCATTTTGTCCACCTCACAGTTCTCGGACAGACACCACATGCTTTTTGCCATATTACTCTATGCGGTAGCTAATATTAGCCGAGCTTCACCGTATGTCAAGATGAACCACAGGCTAATGAGGAACGACAGAAGCATGGCAGAAAGATGAAACTCTGCAACACACACAAAATTGGTTCGAAAAGACTTTTAGCCAAGGTGTCACATCGATTTTGCGGCGGTGGTTAGCATCCCAGGAAACACTTTCCAGTCATTGATGATGTAGCTGCCCGTATCACGAGCTGTGAGCTCTTTTTAATACACATTTAACCATGATACAGCGTCCTGAACACGTCACCTCGTCCTCATTGTACCTCATTTTACAGCCATTAAACATTTCCTGGTATTAGACAGCATTTTTTCAGGTGGGGGGGAAAAATATATATATATCATGTTTTAACCTGGAAGCAACAGTAAACAAAGAGTAGGAATATTATATACCTAAAACATTAACATAGCAGTGACTGTGGGTTTATTACTCGACATCTAGGGCTAAGGTCAAAACATAGACAAAATCATTGAGGAAAATGTAATAATCAAACAGACAAACATGCCAGGACTAGAATTCGCAAATCTCATATAGTACCAACTTACAGGAACATGTGTCACAGATGTGTTATATAATGCTCATTTGTGTGTTTTATTATTATTATTTTTGTGTGTGTGTGTGTGCTTTTTTTTTTTTGGTAAAGTGACCAGCTGTGTTAGAGTCTGGTGTGGGTGCCCAGACACTGTCAGGGTACGAGTGTGCCAACTCTTTTACGCCAAGAGTTGGAAACACCATAAAATAAATTTTTAGAAAACCTTAGCTGGAGAACTCTTTTAGTGCTAATGTAGAAAAATCATGCTAATATGTAAAGTGGCTCAAGCAGCACCTACACTGTAACAGTACTCTTACCAGACCTAACTAATTAGCCTAGCTTGCTCTCTAAAATAGGTTTATTATCATCAGTAATGCAGATGAAATAAAGACTGGTGTAAAGCTGGTTGTGAGGAAGTTATTTGTCTTCGCTGTAGCTTTGGAGGCAGGAAATGAAGATAAATTGAGCTGCTTGTGCAACTTGACTGACTGCAGCTACAGTTAAAGTGGTCACACTCATTTTTCACTGCCACTTTGTCCACCATTCCTTGTTTATATATATATATATATATATATATATATATATATATATATATATATATATATATATATATATATATATATATATATACAGTGCCCTCCACTAATATTGGAACACTTGGTAAATATGAGCAAAGAAAGCTTTGAAAATTGACTTTATTGTTTTACTTTTGGCACCCCTTAAAATGCATACGATAAAATATATATGTAGTATATTCCCATTTAAATTAAAAAAATTAATTAGTACACCGGGGTGACTAGGAACAGGAAGTTGTTCAACCATGACTTCCTGTTTCACAGCGGTATAAATATGAGGTAACACAAAATTCCCTTAGTCATTCATAAGAATGCGTAAGACCAAGGAATATAGCTGTGATATGCAGCAAAAGGTTGTTGAGCTTCACAAAATGGGGCGTGGCTATAAGAAAATAGCACAAGCATTGAAAATGAACATTTCCACCATCGGGACAATGATTAAGAAGTTCCAGTCAACTGGAAATGTTATGAATCAAACAGGAATTGGACGTGTGTCTATATCGTCTCAACGCACTGTGAAGAGGACGGTTCAAGTGGATAAAAAATCTCCAAGGATCACAGCTGGAGAATTACAGAAGTTAGTTGTGTCTTGGGGTCAGAAAGTCTCCAAAACTACAATGTGAAGTCACTTACATCACCACAAGTTGTTTGGAAGGGTTTCAAGAAAAAAGCCTCTACTCTCATCCAAAAACAAACTCGAGCGTTTCAGTGTGCCAGACACTACTGGACCTTCAAATGGGAGCGGGTTCTATGGTCAGATGAAACCAAAATAGAGCTTTTAGGCAGTAAACACCAGAGGTGGTTTTGGCGCATACAGAGAGGTAGCCATATGGAAAAGTACCTCATGTCCAAGGTTAAATATGGAGGTGGATCTTTAATGTTTTGGGGCTATTTTTCTGCCAGAGGACCTGGACATTTTATTAGGATACATGGCATCATGGACTCTATCAAAGTTCAACAGATATTAAATGAATACCTGACTGCCTCTGCCAGAAAGATTCAAATGGGTCGTGGTTGGCACTTATTTGCTCGTATTTACCAAGGTTACCAATAATAGTGGAGGGCACTATAAGAGAAATTTCTTACTTAATTTACCATCATTTAAAAAAAGATCACTTTTTATTTTATTTTATCATTGATTAAAAACGGATTGATGTTTATTATAAAGATCATTTCAAACTGAAACAAACACAAAGCCATAAATTGAAACGATTCTGTCCAAACACCATTTACATCATTTTTCCTTTAACTGGTAACTCATATAGAAAGTCTTCCTCACATGCATTTTTCATTGTCGATAAGAACATACCTGATAAACTTCATATTAGTAAAACGTGGTGTTTTTAAGGGGTTTAAAACATCTCCCCATGCTCAGTACCCGCTCCATCGGTTGTGCACTATTGTTAAAATAGAACAGATAAACTGTGCCTCTCAGTCGCCCCCGGCGCTAACAGCCTTTAAAAGGGTCTATTAGAAAGGCGAAGTAAGAGGTCTTTCTGAGGATGAGCAGCTTTTGATATCAAAGAGACCTGGCTGCATTTGATCTTGAGAGCTTCCTCCTTCAGGAACCACGAACTCATCAGGCCTTTTTAAGAGTCCAATTAATCAGTGTGATTATTATCCTCTCTTCATCTTCTGTTCGTCTCACCCACTTCTTTCACACAGTGAGAGAAAGAAAGGAAGAATAGCGAGACGTAACAAAGGCTTAAGAAAAATCCCTTGTGCTTTTAAAAGAAAAGTTCATCATTATCCGTTACACAAACCTTTCAATAAGTTAAGAAATCTTACATTAATCTTCAGAATTTGGTTCATGTGTTAATATCAATGAGAGTAATGTGTTTTCTATTCATGAGACCAGTTACTGTGAAACAGCTTGTATATATATATATATATATATATATATATATATATATATATATATATATATATATATATATATATATATATACATACAGTGCCCTCCACTAATATTGGCACCCTTGGTAAATATGAGCAAAGAACTCTGTGAAAATTGTCTTTATTCTTTAACCTTTTGATCGTTTGTTCAAAAAGTACTCTGCTCTCATGGATATCAAACAATTGCCAACACAACACATGCTTATAAAAAAAAAAATCTTTGTTGAATATAGGTGCGCAACAATTATTGGCACCCCTACGAATTCACAAACCTTTGAATACGACTCTGATTTATACCTCATGAATCTGATTGGTCAGAAGGTGTTGATTTACATTTCTAGAACAGCAGCTCTGACAATAGTACAGCTGCAAATCACAGGATTATATTAATGCACTTGTTCTAATTCAGTATGTTATCCTTTCTATAGTAACAACGCATTCACAGGGTCTTCTATGGCTGATGTGCCACATATATTGATTTTTTTTTTTTTTAAAGTGCTGTTATTTTTAGCAGAGAAACACATATAAATAATGGTTGATGTGGTGATGTTTTCTGTAAGGAGACAATTATTTAACATTTTTTAAAAGGAGTCAATCAGGTAAAGCTGTAACTTTAGGTTTTCCACCTTGCGAAAGTCTTCAGGACGGAGTAGAAACAGACGGACAGACAGAGGTTTATCAGTAACAGGACAAGCTGTGTTATTGTTTTAAAACTAATAAAAAAGACTGGTGAGGGAACAACCGTCTATAGATTCTAGAACGTAAGTAATAATAGGAATGATACTGTTTTGTGGATGTTCAACAACATTACATGTAACTACAAATGGATTAAAAGTATGACATTTATAAAAAAAAAAAAAATAAATAAATTGTAATTGCTGGAAAATCGCTGAAAACGACGAATAAAACACTCCTGCATTGGGAAATGATCAAATTTGGGTGTTAACAATAACTCTACACCGTTTCAGGACACATCACACCACCCTGTCTTTCATTGTTTTCCTATAACAGCATATCCCAAAGTCTTTTTAATTCCTTACTTTGAATTCTGTGATAAAAAGGGAATCAAAACAAGACAAAAATGTCAGAATCAGTCAACTTTACAATCTCTTCCTCACCCCTTTGTGCACCCACACTGCAAAAGCGATTAAACAAAGCCTCTTTGATTCAGAGGTCTTGTGTGCAGGGTTGTTTGGAGTAAATTCAAACGTTTCTGGCGGATGTATTTCCTCTTTATGTTAGCGGAGTTTTGACACCGTGCCACCGTAAGTTTTCAACTCCAAGCCAGAGCACTGTGTCTTTTCCTGCTCTACTTCAACCCAGAAGAAACCGTTGTCTCTTCACTGCTCACTTGAACCTCTCAAGAGCTTGTTAATTAGCCCAAAAGTGTATTAAGAGGACTCTGTAGAAGAAAAGCACGTCAAGTCTTGTAGATTTCTAGTGGATGTTAGTGTGAGTGACTAATCACTAAGCAAGCTAATTAGCCCATCCAAAAAGGTTTTCCCATATTGCTCGTTTTCGACATGAAGTTGGGACATGGCCAATATGTTTCAGTTTTTAAAGGATGACTTTGATGAAATGTGTGTGTACAACATGAGCCGTCATCCAAAACTGTAGACATAAATGAATAAAAAAAAGATCAAAATAAAAACGGTAGACATAATAGCACTCAACGGTGTCATGAATCCAATATCTACGCTAATGTTAATTTCTTTTCAGGACAACGTGAACTTGCTCCTTACTGAAGAAGAGATGTACAGCCTGATGGAAACATTCAAGCAGTGCAAGATCATCCCAGGTAAACACACTCACACACACACGCACACACACACATCTAGTCATGACCTTTTCGTCCTCAGCTGTGCAATGCTGACGTTAAGCGTTTACCCCAGATGGTGGTTTTATTAAAAACATCAGTTCATTCATCACAGTGTATATACTAATTAGCTCTGTGTCTCTGCGCCAGGATTGATGATGGCTTAGGTTCAGTACTCTGCTCCTATGTTGCAGAATCCTGTCTTGTCTCAGACGAGCTCCTTCAGTACAGGCACTTCGTGTCCAAGCAGCTGTTTGAGAAGGATCTGACGGACGATCAGGAGGAGGAGGTGCTGGCCCAGTTCGCTGCTCTTGACCCAGAGAAGAAGGGACAGATAGAGTGGTCAGATTTCCTGTATCACGAGTCGCTGTCCGTACTGCAGAAATTTCGGACAGAGGTATGGGAGGCTCAGCTTGTGTTTGTGTGTGCAGATGTTTATTAAAGCTCTGTATTTAATCAAACATGAGTAAAAGCTGACTATGTTAGAGGAAGAAAAGCTGTGACATCGGTACTTCTAGAACATGTGGCATATAAGCCATGCCTCCTTTAGTAGAACTGACAAGCACAGAGGCCATGCCTCCTTCACTGAGACAGACATGCACTGATGCGACGTCCCTCCATTAAAAACAGATAAGCACAGAGGCCACGCCTCCTTCACTGTGACTGACAGACACAGAGGCCACACCTGCTTCAATGTTAATGACAGAAACAATGGCCACACCTCCTTCACTGTGACTGACAGACACAGAGGCCACACCTCCTTCACTGTGACTGACATGCACAGAAGCCACACCTCCTTTACTTTTACCCTGACAGCAAGGCCTCCTTTATTGTGACTGACTGGAACTGACTGGAACTGACAGCAAGGCCTCCTTCATTGTGACGGACTGGAACAAAGGCCCCGCCTCCCTCACTGGGACCGATCCAGAGGCCACACCTCCTACACTAAAACTGTTAAGCAAAAGTCCACACCTCCAATAAACAGTGAAACATCAATTCAAATTGTTAATGAGGCTTACTTCCTGCAGTAGAGTCAATGTCAATAAAGCTCTGCATTTTATACACTAGAACCAGCGTGATTAATAAATAGACCGTTTTTAATAATAAATAAGTGTTTTAAAATATTAAACCCCTCTGCCTAGATTTAGAGAAGCTGAAACAGTTTTGATGAAACGAAATGATACAATTATTGCTACGCACATATTTTATTCTTGCTACGGCTGTTAATTACCCATCTGCTGCTTACAGTGGCAGCTTGTGCCTTTTAGAAACAGGCTTTCAGTACATCCCAAGAAAATGTATTTAAATCGAATACACCACAGTGTGGATATTATATATTAAAATAAATAAATACATGATAAATAAAATAAAATAAAATAAATAAATAAACAAGATACAAAACATGTATTTGTCCTTATTAATCAGTGATCATAGAACTGCAATAATGTAAGTCAGAACAGGAACTAACTTGTTCCGTCGACGTCCTACAGTAGAACAGTAAAGGTAACTATAAATGGACAAAAAGTTTTGGTAATGTTTGGCAAACTGCTGTGGTAGAAGAGGAATAAAATGCTTTGGGGTGTGCTGTTGTAGGAAAATAATCGACTTCAGGGTGATAATATTAGCCTTGCTTCATCACACCACCCTGTCATTGAATAGTCATCGATTAGTTTTGATTAGATTCATGATTTATTGAAAATAAAATATTTTGCTTCGCTAGAGGCTCATTTGCATATTACACGCTACTCTGTTATCAGTACTACCGAACCGCAATACAAGTCTAGATGCTGTGTATGCATACGATTTTTTATTCTTTTTTTAAAAAAAAATCACCTTTGTATAAGAATTTCTAATTTCTAGTGAAATTCCATAGCATAATAATAGCTTTGAGATTGAAATTTTGTACTGATTTACGGTTTTGTCCCCAGAACTCCCTGGTGCGTTTGCTTACGGCTAAAGAGCGAGACCGAGCGCGTGCAATCTTCCAGAGTCTGGACCAGGATAAAGACGGTGTTATCACGGGTGGAGAGAGTCGGCGAGCCCAAACCTCATGGTTCCATAAGCACAGCAAAGAGCCTCAGTCCTGCAGCGTCAGGTGGGTCAAGACGTCTAGTTCGGAGTAATCACCCTGCTAAAGGCTCTTCATGCACTGTTTGTAATGACCACTTAAATAATCAGGACTACGATGCAGTTAAAGAAATTAATTACACGTCCTTCTCTGTCCATCAGAGCTCTTCAGAAAGCAGGAAATCTGCACGAGTGTGGCCATTTTTAATTAAATTATCTCAACGCCCATGTGTTCTGTTAGTGAACGGTGACTGACGCTGGAATATTTCCTAGTCTTTATCTCTGCAATGCTTTTATTTTATAAAACTTTTCCTGATAAACATGGTCACAAAAGCAGCTTTACAGAAATCTGGATGTAGAGCAAGGTTCCTCATGAACATCCTAGAAGTGGCAAGGAAAACCATCCTCTTCTGGTTGGGATTATAAATCAATCCATCTTTAGCTCTTAGGGATAAATTAGATGCTACTTAGTGTTTGGTACACTTGGGGGCAACGTAGAAGATTTCGTTTCTTATAACTGACAGATTGCTGACAACCGCTTAAGGGGTTTCAAGCATCCGGGAAGACTGAGAAGTAGAGAAATCTTGAAATAAAACAAAAGGTTTTTAGTAAAGGCGAGAGCAGAGGAACAGGGGAAGAGATAAAGCCTGACATTAATGAAGCATTTCTAGACAAGCCTTCCATGTCAAGCAGCTTGTAAAAGCTAATAACTTAGAAATACTGCTGATTGCCGATGTGAAAAAAGAATTCTGCCTTGAAGCCAACCCACTGAAAGCTATTTTGAATGGTTGATTCAATTAACAGGAGTTGGCAGGGAAGATCGCAGGGACTTTATGTATGTTTTGGGGTCAGTGTGCTGTAAATCTTCATCTATAGTCAAGTCTTAACCTCCTTGCAGAGGTAATTAGGATTTGCGTTGAAATATCTTGGTGCTTAACAGACCTAGAAAAGTTCTATTTCGGTCTTATTTGACTGCAATACATGCTTCTAATTGTAGTTCAGATGAGTGTTTTGGGTGGCATGGTGATGCAGGAAATTCACGGTCCCTGAGATTGGGTTACTGCCTGTGGGGAATTTCACATCTTCTCCCATCTGCATCTGTGTGGGTTTCCTTCGAGTTCTCCTGTTTCTTTCCACCTCCCAAAAAATGGTGGTAGGTGGATTGACTACTCTAAATTGCTCCCCCCGGGGTAAACATGCATGCATGGTGCCCTGCAATGGACTGGCGTCCTATCCAGGGTGTATTCCTGCCTTGCACAGAGTGCAACAATTATAGCTTATAATAATTTAGTGCCAATCATTTTGTGCCACATGAAAGAATCGAAGGTAGGTTCTGTCGATATTGACGTCAATTTAGTCTTATCGCGTCTGCAGTGTTTGCCCATTCTCTATAAAAGGTGCCAATAATTTTGGACACGAATGTACAGAGTTTGCATGGCTTTTACATGGTTGTAATGGATTTAGCCTGTGTGTCTTTGTCTTCCATGCTGTCTCACTGCTATCATCCATCTTCCCATCATCTTTACTATCACTGCATGTGTTCCTTCCTTCAGACTCAGGGGATTGTGTTCTCCTGTAATGAATATGGGGTAAGTCACAGTCTAAGAGAAAACCTTACCTTACCTACCTTACTACACTTAGAAGATAAATAGAAACCTCAATCAAATCGACATCTATACAATCTACATGGCTAACAGAAAACAATGAAGCCAGTGAGAAGCAATGATTGCATTCTCTGATCCATGTCGATGAACAAATTTTTTTTTTCTTGGTAAAAAAACAAACCAAACATATCTACCCCAAATATAATTATCTAAGACATGCTTGGTGTCCGAGGTTTGCCGTTTTTGTTTTATTTTATTTTATTTTATTTTTTTTTTAGATTTGCACTAGAGCTATTAAGCTATGCACTCCTAATTATCAGAATATTCCTTCAAATTCAAATCAGTGAGTGTTCATCCACGTCACTTCCAGCTTTCTCGAATTCAGTCCTCAAAGTTTGGAAGGCGGAGCCTAGAGGGATGGAGTAATACCAAACAACACTACAAAAAGAAAGAAAAAAAAAAGGCATTTTGGTTGTCCAGGATGGCTGCACCGATAACAGTACTGTTCAGCTACATGGTGAAATTTCTTCCAGTGTGAGAACATTCGCCTTACAGATCCAGTGCAAAGCTAAAGAAGCAAACTTTAGAAACCAAGCATCTTTAGCCCAGTTAGGACAGGATTGATTTCCCTGTGTGACCTGCATTATAACTTTTTAACCTACCTCTATTGTGTTAAAATGATCACATCCAGACATGATTAAATTAACACGGAAGGGAGGAGTTTCTAAAGGTCTATGAACATAATGTTTGCATCACACATGGGTTATATAATTATCACATTTATCTACCGTTAAATGATGACTGACTTTACAGCCTGTCAGGAATTGGTAGCGTATTGGCGGATGCGGATGCAAGCGCAGGTAATATAAAGTAGATTTATAACTGTTTTATAACTCAGCCCCTTCAGGTGCACTCTTTTCTGATTGATTTTATGTTCTTTCTCCTGATAATGTGCACTGAACGTAGGCAGAAGAAGTTGTACGACAACAACAAATTCCTATTTTCACAATTCTGGAAGTGCTACAATTCTTCATACATATGCTAGGTGACTAAATACAGCGAGTAGCAGTGGTCAGGAAAAAGAAAAGAAAAAACAAGACGTGTGGATACAGATTACACAGAGTTGGTTAAAATCCAGTAGGTAATTTGGTATGTAACATTCTCAGGGTAGAAAAACTCCAACATGGCTGAGCTGAATGGAAAAAAAGAAATTATAGAGGAGCACTTGCAATTGCTGGAATTGCTTCAGGTTACCATGTGAATATAATCCCATCCATAGAGGGCTACTGCTAATCTGCTACATCTGGGGTACCTATAAAATTGTATACATTTGATCCAATCTATTCATTTTATTACTGCTAATGTTAATGTAATTCAATTGTGTCAGCTGACCCTAATCATCATCATCACCATCATCATCATCATCATCATGTTCATATGAACTGGTCCGTATCGCTTTATTAGTTAACAAATCCAGTCTTGCCATTATTCAGTGTTAAACGAGAGGCTTGTTTTCCTTTGGGACGCTCTCATCAGCTCAAATGGCCGCTGCAGGTTTCATGGTTGTGGCTTTGGTCTCTACATGGCGTGACTAATATTTGCCTGTTAATCGGGGCTCATTTAAAATCAGCTTGGAGTACCGAGTGCCTGCTTGTGCTGTGCGAGTCCTCATGCAGACCACAGTTCAGGGTCACTGCAAATCAGTACAAAGTACTTCTAATTGAAGATGACCTTTAATCTGTCTCTCTTCTAAGAGAATAGACAGAAGGAAAGAAAAGGAAGACAAAAAAATAAACCAATTTTCTTGATATTATATTGTTTCTCTCGCCCCCTTTGTATTCTTTCCTCTTCATTTGAATTATTCCTGTTGGCTGTCAAATTGTGCACATGAACACTTGCATATTTTATATATACATACTATATATATATATATATATATATATATATGTATATATATATATATATATATATATACTCCATTAATATGCAGTAATGTGGAAAGCCATCATGCTGTAAAGATTTTATTATACATCTAGAACATTAAAAGACAGTTATATTTGTACAAACCCAGTCCATCTTTTACCAGGTTTAGGTCGTGTTTAGAGATGTTTTCTGTGTATACATGTGTGTGTGTGTGTGTGTGTGTGTGAGAGTGTTTGGATGGAAATGAGGCACAAAACTGAGTGTGTCGTAACTCAATCTCTTTCCCACAGCATCAGCCATGTAGGCCCGATATCAGAGAGCAGTCCTGCCAGCTCAAGCAGTGACAAGAGCAGAGACAAGGCTATGGAGAAGTACGACAACAGGTGTGTGTGTGTGTGTGTGTGTGTGTGTGTGTGTGTGTGTGTGTGTGTGTGTGTGTGTGCAGTAGTCGATAGTAGGCACATTTAAAGTCATATTCCACTATAAATGAAATGATGTCTATTAAAGATTAAACATGATCCTTACGGTTCTATGACGCAGTGGTTCCTGCAGAAGCAGAAAAGTCAAAATGTTCCCTCTCCGAGTTATTGAAGATACCAGGACTCTACTTCAAATTGTTCTGGTTCACTTTAAGCCATGAGTACCAGATAAACAAGTCCATAGTGCAGGAATATAGTGCATAAGTATGGTATGAAGTCTAGCTGAAACTGATGGGTCTTTATGTTCTTTTGCATGTCTTTCCAGGCCGGTGACATGGGACGCGTTCTTGCGCGAGAGCGCCATCTACATCCTGGCTGCTCGACCCAACAGCGGCGCCATGCACATCCGCCTGCCCCTGTAATCCCGCCAAAGTCACCCTGGGGTCTGTAGGATGGCAGTACAGCGCCCCCTAGACGTGTGGAAAAAGTCCTGGCGCTGAGAAAGGACGTGACACTCAGAGGCTGTATAAGCCATCGACGCACCCCGTCTCAAACAGAACACTATTACTTCTATAAGAGCTCACTGAAAAAAAAAAAAAAAAAAAAAAGATTTTCTGATTTTTTTTTTCCTGAGATGTATCTCTGGCACATATTGTAACCCGACCGATCGCAGCTCAGGTGTCGGTCGGGTGAGAAGATTGACAGCTATTTCTGTATGTAAGCTATAAGGAGCACTGCCATCTACTGTGTATAAAATAGCAAAAACGCACCACAGTATTAAACCATCAGCCTTTAAATATCCAGTGTTAGTCACTTGTGATCAGAATACGTGTGGGATAACGGTGTTTGACCAGTTTTAAAGCCATTGTAAACAAGAAAAGGACAAAATGACCTTCAGTGTAGTGAGTAGCACAAGCACTAACAGGAGCGAAAGCGATCTGCATATATTATAGAATATATATAAAATATATAAATGTGAATATTAATATGTATTATATGTGTATTTATTCCTGAACCTCGTAGTTTTAAAAATGTCCTGGTTTTAGATGCACCATGTTCTTCTTCTTCTTTTTTTTATTATTACAACCGTGCTAGTGAGTTAAGTGCAGACCATTTAATGATAGGGGTTAAATTTGTCACTATTTGCCCAATCCAACCAAATCAAAGACTGACTATTCACTGGCATGTAATTTTAAATAGCTAATCTTCTAATCACTGGGTTAAATTCTCCTGAGCATTACCAGACGCTCAGTTTGAATCTTTTAATGATTTGTTCCCCCCAGTTGACTCCTGATGATAAATATGTTGAATTGAACCTAAAAACTTTGAAACCCTTGCCAGACTATTTTTAGAAGCAAACCAAGCTCAGTATAACAATCTATCAGCTCTTATAAACAGTACTAAGTGGCTTCTACAGTGTTGTTATTTTTGAGGGTCCAGCTCAGTGTACTTGCTTCAGTGGTGATCACTTGTTGAGTCGATTGAAGCAGTAGGTTCAAGTGAAAGTGCAGCGCTCCAAATTCCGCAGCAGTTACTGGAAATAAAAGCATGGCATTAACTCCACAACTATCAGCTGTCTATGTTGTCTTATTACTGAGGCTGAGCAACAATCCAACTAACCAGCAAGACTTTATAGATTCGTAAAGTTTCGTTTTTTTCCCCATAGTTTTGTCTCATGCTAAAGTAGTTTCACCAAAACGGCTAATATGGCTAACAGTCGTCATTGGTAGGTTAGAAAGTAGGTTAGAACTTTCAGAAATTTTAGCCCAGAACCATAAGGCCAGGAATTTGCTTAGGTCCATAAATTTTAGTCCAGAAACATTACAGGGAACTTTAGCCAAATAAATAATGCCCAGACATTTTAACTAGGGGCCTAAAACTAGTAACCTTTCCAGACACAGGAAATTTGAACAAAGGTTCTTTTTTATTATTATTATAATATATATATTTTTTATATATAAGGAACCTTAACAGGAACCTTAGCCCATGAAATTTAGCTCAGGAAATAAAGCGCAGAGATGTTAGGAACCTCCCCAAAATATATTTTTTAAAAAGTATTTATTATTATTTATTTGACATTTTAATTTTAATCTCGTTCTTTCCCAACAAGTGGAAATTACTAGTTGATATTTTGGGAGCTTTCTTACAGCTCTGATTTCTCCGACCAAACCTGAAAATAAAACAACTTAAAACAGCTTCAGGTCTGTTTAAGATTATAAAAAATATTGTGCTATATGCTAATGCTAGTTAATATTAGATTAACACTATACTATAATGCCAGCTAATATTAGATTAACACTTTTAAGGTGGAATAGTGAGATTTTTTGTAACATGAACATCACGTTGAGCACAGGAACTTTACAAGAAACTTTGTTCTATAAGAACATGAAACCAGGAACTCTAGATCCAGAACTTTAGCCTAAAAGGTTTAGGACAAGGAACTTTAGCTTGGGAAGTTTAGGCCAGAATGTTTTGCCTAGGAAGTTAAGCCTAGAAACTTTGGCTTGGAAGTTAATACAAGGAACTTTGTCCTTGGAAATTAAACTGATAAATGTTGGGCCAATAAAGTTAAATCCATGAACATTAGAAAATAGAACCATAGAAAGTTAAACCTATGAACTTTAGCATTTATGTTAAGCCTAGAATCTTTATTATAGCATCTTTAGCCTAAGGCTGCCCTTTCTTGCATGTTTCCATTATAATGCTGTTGTAGCTAACATCACGCCAATGATTAGGAAACTGATGTGACATTTAGGAAATCACATTTCTTTTTGTACACTTCATACTGTTTAATTTTTTCTCTAATGTTTTTCCCCTCTAAAGTCACTAACAGGGAGGACTTAGAACATGGGATCCTGTGTGTTCTCAGGACGTCTTTTTTCCTCCTGAAACACACTTAATTATTGAAAAGACTTACAGACTTACATCCATCCATCCATCCATTTTCTATACTGCTTATCCTACAAGGTCACAGGGAACCTGGAGCCTATCCCAGGGAGCATGGGGCACAAGGTACAGCACACCATGGACGGGGTGCCAATCCATCGCAGGGCACAATCACATACACATTCACACACCCATTCATACACTACGGACACTTCGGAGATACCATTCAGCTGCTCATGCATGTCTTTAGACTGGGGGAGGAAACCGGAGTACCCGGAGGAAACCCCTGCACTGTTACTCTTACATCTCTATAATACTCTTAACACACCCATGCTCTTTATTAGATAATAACAATACTTTACAAACCTTACTCTTATCTTTATTAGTAAAAGTTATAAATATAAAGAGGCTCCTGTAGGATCTGAGACTCGGAAACCATGACCTCAGGCTGGCCGACTTTTTTCCTCCGAGGACAGCCGTCTCTCGCTCCCAGAAGACACGTCCTGGATCTGACATTCTCTGGTAAATACCAAATCGCTATTTAGAATGCCAGATTAATTTATCCAGCATGGATTATTATAGAATTTTGTACGATCGCCTGCGGCCAGATTACATACACACGGTTGTTCAGGGTTGATTCTGAAACCACAATATCAATATGACATTGTCCTATGAAATACATTCTTTATTTGTTTTTTAAAACAAAATTCCATGGGCATTTAGATGGGTTTAAAAAAAAAAAAAAAAAAAAAAAATATTTATTAAATTTCAGAATCAGTGGTCCTTTAAGATTATTATTTATCACAATGCATGAGATGCCCACAGTAAAATCTTGGCTGAATTCTATAACAGTCTGAATGATAACATGATTATTATGTTTTTTATTTTTAGATTATACAACTGAGATCGTCTTATGACAGACCTGAGATTAAATGACTTCAAACCCTTTATAAAATCCATATTGATTCAGATTGAATTGGACTGAATTTTCTTCAAAGTGAGCTGTAATAAGGATATTTTTCTGTCCGTTAGCATGTTTCCTTTACGTTTTGCCATCCTGACTAGCCTACTTGTAGCTGTCTCGTGAGTTTGGTGTCATCCTATTCCATACTCCTATTGGTGGATTTTAGATGAGCATCGTAGCAGTGCTCACACTCTGAGGTTTGATTAAATTATTTTTTTTAAGATGCCAGAACTTTGGCTGTGTATAGTGAAAATGGCACTAAATCGGCCATGGGTAAGGAAGTTGGGGTCAGAGCGCAGGTCAGCCATGATGCAGCGCCCCCTGGAGCAGAGAGGGTTAAGGGCCTTGCTCAAGGGCCCAACAGTGGCAGCTTGGGAGTGCTGGGGCTTGAACATTAACCACCAAGCCACCACTGCTACCTGAATGTTTTTCTTATCTTTTCTCTCACACAGTGCACAGCCTCCATCTCTTCTATGGAAAGTAGATAAGGTTTGTCCAAAAAGTTAGATGCTAGATGTGTCGCTAGGTGCTTTTTTTTGAAAGAAGAAGAAGAAGAAGAAAAAAAAGAAGTCCCTAAAGGAGTCTGAAACATCACTAAATCTAGCGGCACAGTCGCTAAATCGGTAACGACGCTTATGACCAAATAATTCTTTTATGATGTGACAAAATTTGGACATCAATTGTACAGCGTAAAGCCATCTTAAACCCTTTATAAATCAATATTTGATTCAGCATGGCCTTTTACAACAATAAATTCAATTTACCGTCCAAGTTGTTTTCCTATCATCGATTTTAACTGACAGATTTCACCCTAACCTATCACTGATTCAAAATTCGTTTTGCTCTCCGACCTTTTCGAATTTGAACGTGTAAATGCCCACAGTAAAATCTTGGCTGAATTCTATAACAGTCTGAATGATAACATGTTTATTATGTGTAATAAATAAACATTTAACCCTAACCCTAGCACAGTTTACAAAGGAGGTCAACAGGAGAAAACAAAGATTTGATCTTTTCTCAGTTGTCATAATGAGTCTTTATTAATCACATATACATTACAGTACAGTGAAATTCTTTTCTTTGAATACCCCAGCCTGTCAGGAAGTTGGGGTCAGAGCGCAGGGTCAGCCATGATACAGCGTCAGCCATGATACAGTGTCCCCTGGAGCAGAGAGGGTTAAGGGCCTTGCTCAAGGGCCCAACAGTGGCAGCGCTGGGGCTTGAACCCCCGATCAGTAACCCAGAGCCTTAACTGCCAAGCCACCACTACCCCCTAGTCCAGCTCTCTCTCTCTCTCTCTCTCTCATATGAGAGCGAGAGAGCTGGACTAGCAGGTAGTAAAACTGCATTGTGGGTAATGTAGCCCTAACCCTAAACAATCATTTCAAAATGAAGCTTTTGGTCAGATATTGATTAAAAGTATTTACGTGAAGTATTTTCCTGTAAAGGTTTATTTTAAATAACGCAACAGTGTGATATTTATCATTTAAACTGTTTACATTTAAAGCCGTGTAGTCATAGTGGCACGCTCACAAAGCGACATCTGAAACGTTTCACTTTTTAATGTGGATCCAGCTTTAGAAGCATCACTCCTCTACAGAGGCATGCTGGGTATCACAGAGAGACGCTTTCCCCCCCGAAAGGTCATGACATCTGGGGTTTCTGATCCGAGCTCAGTCCAGCAATTAGTCTCAGAGTAAAAGGATCAGTGACTGCGGCTGAGGATTCTAGCAGCACTAACAGCCCTGAAAAGGGCATGTGTCTCGTTTATTTTTTAAAAGGTTTCCTTCTTAAAGCGGTTGTTGCCATTTAGTTTCATCCCTTGTTAAGCGGGAGATAAAGAAAGAAAGACGGGTGTTATTCTCTGCGAGAGGTGTGATTTGAAAGGACTCACCCACGCAAATACAACAAAATCAGCTACAAACAATCACCCACACACACACACGTGCTGAAAGGGAGGTGAGTGTTTATAAGTGCTCCCTGTTTATCACAGTAAAGCATCGAGTTCTGATTCTGAATATACACGCACACACACACACACAAAACCAGATGATGGAGTCTGCTTCTGTAGCTCCAGGGAGATCTTTACTCGTTACTTTTTATAGGACGCAGTCATGAAAAATTAACACACTCTTCTCTGAAAGCTTTCATAGACTGAACTCGGTTTCCTGTACGCATCAGTAAATATACAAGACTGGGGAAGAATTGGAGAAGAAAATGGAAGTAGTTGCATGAATTTAGTGCTTTATGGGTCACAGATGTGCAACACACACACAGACACTAAAATCAGCTGGTATTTGTAGCTATTCTTGATTCCCTTCACCTTGATAAAAGCCCCAGTTCTGGCTGAGGAGAAGCAGCACTAAAGCACGAAGCTGCCACCACCATGCTGGGGATGATGAACCGTGGGGATGATGAACTTTTAGTGATGTGCATTATTTTGCACCAAACATAGTATTTTGAATTATGGAATTATTATACCATTAGGAATTGGTCTCATCAGACCGTAATACAGTTTGCCAAATGGTTTGGGGTGATTTAGTTTGGAGGCTTGGATGTTTTTTGTGAGAAAGGGCTTCCTTCTAGCCTCCCCACCCCAAGCCCAGACATGTGAAGAATATGAGACGTTGTTATCCCATGCAGAGAAAATCAGTACTTGTCAGATATTCCTGCAGCTCCTTTAATGTTGCTATTGATCTCTTGGAAGCCTCCCTGGTACATTTTTTGTCCTCTTCTTTTCTAAATTTTGGAGGGACGTCCAGTTCTTGGTGATGTCACTATGGTGCTCCATTTTCTCCACTTGTAGATGATGGGCTTCACAGTGTACTTTGGTACATCTAATGTTTTGCAAAATATTTGTACCCCTCTTCTGATCGATTCCTTTCAATAGTGAGACCCTGTACAGGCTTTGTAAGCTCTTTGTGGACCATGGCTTCAGCAGCCAGATAAAACCAAGAAAGATGAAAGAAAATCCTACAGAAACAGCTGATCTTTATTTGGAGTTAATCAGAATAATTTCATTGATGACAGCTGCATGATAATTACTTTTAAACATGTGATTGAATGTGATTGGTTCAATCTGAACACAGCCACACCCCCAATTATAAAAGGGTGTGTACACTTATGCAACCAGCTTAAAATTGAAAAACCTTAAAGTTGCAGCTTCACCTCTGACACTGGAGACTCCTTCCATAAATGTTAAATAAACGTCTCCTTAATTAAAACATAAATATATCAACGATTGCACACGTTTTAATCCATTTCTATAAAGTGTTCACTGTGCAAGCCTGTGAATGAGCTGTTACTAACATTAACAATAACATATTAGAAATTGTGCATTAATACAAACATATTATAGAAAATTCATCAACATCTTCTGACCTGATTCAAGAGTTCTACAGATATTAATGAGTAAATCACCGAATTTATCATCTGAACATTAGATAACCCCGTTACAATGACTTTCAAAGTACAACGTTTAACTTTATTCTGTCAGCTTCGTGTCTCCATCTAGCGACCAGAAAGAGCAATGACAAGCAAATCCCCCTACGCATGCGCAATGAATCAATTTAACAACCCTGCTGAATTCGGGTTTTTAAATAAAACTGAATAGAACAGAACATTATTACATGAGATATATGTCCAAATATTATATATCTTTATGAATAACGAATTATTTAGTCAATCTGTATGCAGCTTATATCTGTATCCTGTATCTGTATTCTATTAAGCGTCTTCAGATCATGCTTCATGTATGCAAATGATC
Organism: Ictalurus punctatus; assembly: GCF_001660625.3. Classification (NCBI taxonomy): domain Eukaryota; kingdom Metazoa; phylum Chordata; class Actinopteri; order Siluriformes; family Ictaluridae; genus Ictalurus; species Ictalurus punctatus. The sequence goes on from NC_030431.2 coordinate 24,043,075, forward strand.
TTGACGAACTGTTTCATATGCAAATTAGTCTATGACAATATCAGAGCTTCCATTGGTTAAAGTTTCCGTTAAAAGATTTGGCAACACGGTATTTTCCTATCTGGCAACCACAGCATAGCGTTGCAGGGGGCGGGGCCGTGTTGATGTCTTGCAGCTGAAATCGACGTGGATTTAAAAAAATAAAAAAAATATATATATATTTTAAAATGAAATAAAACCAAAGACCTGTTAAAACTCACGTATATCTGTTTACTGTAAAGAGGAGGTAAGAAATTAATTTAAAAATATTTATTTGGTTGCTGTGCAAATCGAATACGATGCTAGGACCTTATGCTAGCTCACTAGTTAGCATTATTGCTTAACAACATTGCTGTTTATTTATAAAGATAATAGCTACGCTTTTAGTTTATACTACATCCTGAACATTAATTTATATTATATTTAAGATTTTTTTTCCATATAAACCATGCAGTATTGTATTCCTATGTACCTGCGGTGACTTCTTGGTCGTATTCCAAATTCACCTGTACACCCTACTAAGTGTATACTTTGTGTACAATGGCTCGCTCAGGTTACGTGCACTAAGTGTGTGTGTGTGTGTGTGAGAGAGAGAGAGAGAGAGAGAGAGAGAGATAATGACTTCTGCACTCTTTGTAGAGCACTATATAAATACAAATCAAGTGGTATAATCCTATACACTCCTGCTATGTAGTGCACTTTATATGCAGTAGGGCGCCATTTTGGATTTGGGACTCGGCCCTGATGCTGCTTGCTGGGTGGACTGTTGTTTTGGTAATGTTTCCCCAGTGTTTGTTCTTGAATGTCCTTGTGCTGTAGTTTCCTGAGTAATGAGGGATTAAACTGAGTTGCGCAGACCGAAATCATGCGAACCCCCCCCCCCCCCCCAAAAAAATAAATAAAATAAAATAAAATAAAAATAAAATAAATAGAATATAGACTTTTATATGTTATAAAAGTAAGGTTAACAGTTAAAAAAATGTCTCTATATGAATTAACATACAGTTTATATCATGCATAAAGGTATTTCCTCAGAGGGGATTGGGAATCTCCTGGGATCCTGCTGAAATAATAATAATAATAATAATAATAATAATAATAATAATAATAATGATGATGATGATAATGAGCTGCTGTTATGGAAAAACAAAACACTTTCTGACCAATCAGAATGGTGAATTTAACAGCACTGTGGAATAAAATTTGTATATATTTAATTCTTTAAAATACTAAACATTAAAGATATATAATGCCTAAGCCTGCATAAAAGCGCAGTGATTCAGAATCGTTCAGGAAAGAATCGTGGTTCATTAAAGAATCAAATCCTAATCCATATGATACACGGAGTCAGCAGTGTATTACCTGCGTACTAGCGAATACATTGGAAACCGAATGTAGAGAAGCTACGTAAATGTCAGATGAACAGTTTTCCACTGCAGTGATCAGTGATATATCGGTTGGACCACACTCTAAACAAGGTCTTTTCTGCTGTGTTTTATCTTTCCGCCCACAGCATTTTCAAGGTCTTATCCGCAGACCACACGGCTCCGCTTGTAAAGGCACCATGGGAAACACAAGCAGCGAGAGGTCAGGAGTGGGGCAGGGTGAGAAAGCCAACCGCAGGGACAGCCGTGGCGCTAAAGAGGGGGACCGACCTAAAATCCTCATGGACAGCCCTGAGGACGCAGACATTTTCCACGGAGAGGATATTAAGGTACGGAGTGTGTGTATTAAATTCATAACACTTAAATATATATAATAAAAAAAGGGCTTACTTGCAGCACAAAAAGGGAATCTATCTCTGTCTGTCTGCAAAAATTTGACATTGTGCGGGTCACATCATGGAAATCAGCATTTTATTTATTTTAATTATGCATATAATGCAGTTGCACAGTTGAACACCAGAGGTCCCAATGTGCACAATCCATAGAGTTAAAATGTACAGTGGAGCTTAAAAAAAAAAAAAAAGTCTACACACCCCTGTAAAAATGGCAGGTTTTTGTGGTGTAAAAAAGTTAAACCAAGATAAATCATGTCAGAACCCTTTCTAACTTTATTGTGAAATTAGAACCTATTAATTAAAGTGAAAAGCAATAAGAATTATTTTAGGCAGGGGGGAATAATAAGAAAATAACCGGGTACAATAACCCGGTTGGGTAAGTGTGCACACCCCTAAACTAATACTTATTTGAAGCATCTTTAAATTTTATCACAGCATTCAAACTTTTTGGGTAATATTTTGCCATTCTTACTTGCAAAAGCCTTCTAACTCTGTCAGATTGTCTGGGCGTCTCCTGTGCACAGATGTCTTCAGGTCACCACACAGATCTTTGATTGGATTTAAGTCTGGACTCTGGCTGGGCCGTTCCAAAACCTTACTCTTATTTTGGTGAAGCCATTCCTTTGTTGATATGGAGGTTTGCTTCTGGTCGGTGTCATGCTGAAAGGTGAAATTCGTCTTCATGTTAAGTGTTTTAGCAGAAGCTTTAAGGTTTTGCACCAAAATTGACTGGTATTTGGAGCTGTTTATGATTCCCTCCACCCTGATTAAAGCCCCAGTTCCAGCTGAAGAAAAACAGCCCCAAGGTATGATGCTGCCGCCACCGTGCTTCCCTCTGGGGATGGTGTTCCTTTTTTTTATTTATTTATTTATTTTTTTTTGGTGACAAACGTATCCTTTGACCATAACACATTATTCCACATGGTTTTTGGTAGATTGGATGTTTTTTTTTTTTTTTTTTTTTTTTTTTAATTGATTTTTTTGGTTAAAAAAAGGCTTCCATCTTGCCACCCAATCCCATTGCCCGATATATGAAGAATTTGGGAGATTGTTGTCACATGTAGGGAGCAACCAGTATTTGCCAGAAACTGCTGCAATACTTTTAATGTTGCTGTAGGCCTCTTGGCAGCCTCCCAGACCTTCTCATCAATTTTAGAGGGACGTCCTGCTCTTAGTAGTGTCACTATCGTGCTATATTTTCTCCACTTGTTGATTATTGTCTTTAATAATGTTCCATGGAAACAGTGTTCCATGGTATATCCAATGCCTTGGAAATTTTTTGTAACCCTCTTACATTCCCAATTATAAAAGGGTGTGCACACTTATGCAAGGTGGGTATTCAAAGTTTTTTGTCCCCCCCCCAAAAAAAAAAACTTTTCTAAGGGTGTGTGTACTTTTTATATCCACTGTATATAGAGAGTACATTGGTCATGTGATCACATTCTTTGTTTGAGATCTTTCTTTGGTTTCAATGATCAACACACATATACGTTATATGGTTACATAACCACATTTTATTGGTTAAAAAGAGCTATTCAGTAATTTCAAACAACACCAGAGGCCGTGGAAATCTGCCTTTTAACATTGCTGGGTTGTTTTTATTTTTTTTATTTATTTATTTTTTAATAGATTTGTCACCTGGCTCTGTAGAAGGCATCATACGTTAACTTCTAGGTTTTTTTGTTTGTTTGTTTGTTTAAAAAAAAAAAAAAAAATGTTGTGTACCCATTTTTAAAAACTGTGTGTGTGGTGTGCTTGTCCTGCTCTTCCCCTAAGGCACCTTTAGAGAAAGAGGAGTTTTTAGCCTGGAGGCAGGACCTCGAGTCCAGTGATAAGGCACTCTTGGCACGACCCACGGTGTTTCGTTGGACAGGTGCCGGAAAAGAAGTCTATCTCTCTGGATCCTTCGACAACTGGGCAAATAAAATTCCTCTGACCAGGAGGTAAACAAGGGCATTGTATTTAATCTCAACAGGCCACACATACACAAGTAAAGCATGAATAAATCTAGTGAATTGTTACCTAGAATACATTTAATGCCACATTCTGTGTTTCTCATGTTTGCATTTGTTAATCTTGTGGTGTCTGACTTTTATTTGGATTTCATGTGATAATTACATAATAAAAGGTTTTAATAAAGGGCTTTCTATGAGTTTATACCACAGCTCTGTTGAATTCTCAAATCCAAATGCAAATTTCTATAGTAACAGCTCTTGTGTCTTTTATTCCATACTTATGTATGCATCTTGCTCTTTTTCTTCATCCAGTCAGAACAATTTTGTCGCGATCGTGGACTTGCCTGAAGGTGAACATCAGTACAAGTTCTACGTGGACGGACAGTGGACCCACGACCCATCTGAGGTGACCAACACAACACATCCTTACCCTTACTAAAGTCACAGAGATTACAATATAATCTGTAGCAAATTGCTTTCTTCTCATTCTCACACACTTACTCGAAATGACTCATCAGCCCCTAGTGACCAATCAGCTGGGGACGATCAACAACATCATCCAGGTGAAGAAAACCGATTTTGAGGTGTTCGATGCTCTCATGGTGGACTCGCAGAAATGCTCGGATATGTCAGGTACGTTTACACTTTTATATTTTTATATATAAAATAATACGCTTTATACCATTGGTTTCTCAATAGTATGACAAGTTATCTTATTCATTTGCAGAGAGATTAAACAACTGAGGCTGATGAAGGAACTGTTTATAGCTGCTATAATGCAAGTGATAACAGGAACTACCTTGTTTCACAGACGTTCCACAACATTAAATGTACCTATTAACAGATATAAAGTATGACGTGCCAATCATCAAACCACTGTAGTATAAAACACTTTGGTACAAGCTGTTATTGAGAAGTAATCCACACATCACACCACCTCATCATTGATTGATTATTTTCCTATAACAGCACACCCCATTGTGTTTTATTACTTACTTATATAACCTATGTACAGATTAAGGTCAGGACTGTAGCAAAAGACTTCAGGGATTGATTCCCCCACCTCCCCCTTTTTAATATACAGAATGCATCTCGGTTACGCGGCTCCATTTGTCAGTGATGTTAGTTAATATTGGATTTTCTTTCTTAAATTTTTTAGATCTCTCAAGCTCTCCTCCTGGGCCATACCATCAGGACGCTTACGTACCCAAACAGGACGAGAAGTTCAAGTCTCCACCCATCCTCCCTCCTCACCTGCTGCAGGTCATCCTCAACAAGGACACGGGCATCTCAGTATGTATCTCTACATACCTCTTCTAGGCTTCATAGAGTTTTAGTTGTTTATTTAATTCAATAACTTATTTACAAGTAATGTTTTTTTTATTTTTATTTTTTATGAACAAATGTTATTTTATATTTTTGACAAATGGTTTCCAACTAAAAAATTGATTTAAAAAAATGATATTTTGATTACACTATATCGTATAACTGATCATCACTAAAACCGGACATTTTTGTTTACGGTCTCTCGTGATTGGCCCGCTTGCCTCTATGTTGTGTCCTGGTTTATTTAACAGATCATTTACCATAAATGATCACAGGACATTGTGCCATTGTACCCAATTCACTAAAACACACAGCACAGTCTGGCGTGTTGAACAGCTTAGTTGTCCCGTCTAATTAGAAATTTTGCCTTGGTATTTGTGCGCCTTGGGCGCTTATTTAAATTATCCCACACTTATACATGCTCTCTTTCACTGAATTAATGTCGCTCCCCATGGCAGGAGCATGGGAAGGTGCACATGTAACCTTCCCGTGTGTGCATTATGTAACTAAATAAATTAGATTTTTTTAATGATATGAGGTTGCAATGAGAAGTTGTTGTTGTTATTATTATTATTATTATTATTATTATTATTATTATTATTAGGCTTTAACCAAAATGTTCCAGTGTGTGTGAGAGTGTGTGTGAGAATTTATTTATTAGAAACACACTGTGTATTATATGGAAGGCATAGTTTTTTCCTCAAACAAATTTTTTTTTTTTTTTTTTTCCCCCTTTTCCTTCCCTCAACAGTGTGACCCTGCATTACTCCCTGAGCCCAATCATGTGATGTTGAACCACCTCTACGCGCTGTCCATTAAGGTAAGAGTTGCATTTTAAATGAAACATGATGGAAAGGTGACTGTTGAAACATTTAGTGGAAAAGCTCACTATTAAGCTGAAACATTTTAAAAACGCTGCTGCTGTCGGGGTTTTCTTTAACCATAGGGGAGCACTTCCAAAACTAGAGAATAAGGTGCCTAAAGTGGCTCTTTTTTTTTTTTTTTTTTCTCCCCAAAAAATCATCTGACCAATCAGATAACAGCTCAACGAGGGGAAAAAAAACAAAACGGAGGACAGAGTAGAAATGTCTCGTTTTAATCAATCTAGATAGATCAGTGGTAAAAGTTGTTATGGTTCCAGTGTGCGCGTCACGTGTGTCACGTTTGTGTTTTTTTTTCCCCACGTTAGTACAGGAAATTCAGCTAGCTATTACATTATGACCTCTATAAGTTGTCCTCACCATCGTTCTTATTTCTCTCGAAGATAATAAACGTAAATGTTAGTTTTTAAGTGACGGTTCTAGCGTGGTGATACTGGAGACTCCTTTCACAAGGGTTAAAAAAAAAAATCACCATATCAAGGTAAATTTTATTTAGTTTATTATGTGACTGTCCTCTGAATGAAAGCCGTTGCTGTAGAAACGATAATACACTACAGCAAGTGGATTAATACAAACCTGTGATTTGTCAAAAAAGTGCCAAATAAAATAAATAAATAAATAAATAAAAATCCAGTTGAGCATTTAGAACGAAGAAAATCTAAGAAGAAATGAACCATTGGTACAGATTTGACTTTAATCAATCACTTGTTTCAGTGAATAATGTAGAAGTTATAAAGACACTGACCAGACTTTTATTAATGTATCACGATGTTAATATATTGCATTGTTGATATCATTAACTCCTTTGTTTTATAAGACAACTGATCAATGAGTGTTTTCAAAGAAAAAAAAATTCAACAGGTCAAAATAAAGTCAACTTGATTTGTTGAATACCTAAATGTTTATTTAAAAAAAAAAAAAAAAAAAAAAGAGATGGAGAATTGCTGCTCTTTATTACATATTAGCACTAGGTAAAGCCTGCTTCTATAAAATATTTTGTTTATTATCTAATCACACTGTTATGTAGCAGCCTATTGTATAGGATGTGGTACAGGTCTAGACTAATACGGTCTTCTGTATTTTATCATGCCCAGGATGGAGTAATGGTTCTTAGCGGCACACATCGCTATAAGAAGAAGTATGTCACCACCCTGCTGTATAAACCCATCTGACACCAGTGACAACTCTTTCTGCTCGTGAACTCTACCATATCTGCCAAGTTTCTATCCACTCCACTACTGAGAACTAATGTCTAGTGTAGGTGTACTCTCCTGCCTTTTTTTTTTTTTTTTTTTTTTAAATATTATTTATTTATTTTATTAATATGTGGCACTGGTTGCCAAGAGCTAACTGCTTAGATGCTGTCAATGGAATGCATAAATTAAAAACATCCAGCTTGGTATGAAAAGAACAATAACAGACAGATGGGATGGTAGAGACCAAAAATGTATGTAGATATTTCAAGTAACATAAGTAAGGATTAAACACTTGGATGCGTGCTGTGCGATGCGAGTTGCTATTAGCACCCTGAAGTTGATTATTTTCCAATAACGGGACTTCTTGGAGTGTTCTATTCCCCTTATATCATAGCGATTACAATTTTTAATTTATTAATAAATGACACATGCGTTTGCATGGTGGATTAGTGGTTAGCATGTTCGCCTCACACCTCCAGGGCCGGGGGTTCGATTCCCAACGTGTGTGTGTGTGTGTGTGTGTGTGTGTGTGTGTGTGTGTGTGTGTGTAGTTTGCATGTTCTCCCTGTGCTGCGGTGGTTTCCTCCGGGTACTCCGGTTTCCTCCCCCAGTCCAAAGACATGCATGGTAGGCTGATTGGCACGTCTAAAGTGTCTGTAGTGCCCTGTGATGGATTTAAACCCTGTCCAGGGTGTATCACGCCTTGTGCCCGATGCTCCCTGGGATAGGCTCCAGGTTCCCCGTGACCCTGAAAAGGGTAAGCGGTATAGAAGATGGATGGATGGACACATCATGCTTTTTATCCATTTATAGTTACATTTAACGTTGTGGAACGTTAAAAAAAAAAAACACAACGCTTGAAGTCCTCAATCCTGAAAAAGTCACAACATAACCTCTGACTGTTACAAAGTGCTGACACTGGGTACTCTTTTCATAAATGGTACAGTTACAGAAATCTTTACCATATCACTTTCCATTTTTATTTAATTATGTGTAGCATCCAACGTACAAGTGTGTATGAGAACAAGCATGTTAATATAAACCTGTGATTTGCAGTCAGAGCTGCTTTTATAGATAATTCATCAACTTCGGACTAATCCAGACTTCAACAGCGCTGTGGTGTAATGTCAAATATCAGTATGAGATAAAGGCAACTGAATCAGTGCTCAAGGTTGGGATATATTTGTTGAGAATGTTTGTAAAATGGGGGGGAGGGGTAAAAAGTTTCAAATGTGAGACTTGTTGCATTTTTTTAAAAAAAAAAACGTTATCTAGAAGAGTATATTACTTAAATCACTGAATACAGGTTGTGTGTGCCAAAAAAAATGGACCAACTTGTAGCTATATAACTTGTACATTTTAATTTTATCATTCACATATTAAAAGCATTTTGTAGTTTATATTGTTAGGGAAATACATGCATAATACCTTTTTGTTCTTTCTCTTCCTGATACGAGGCATGATTTATTTTGTATTTTTATATGTTTCTCTTGGAATACCTGACTAATTTTCTGCAATAGAATATCCTCAATTGATTATTTTGTGCAGCATGGTTGTGGGAAATTTAATGAATACTCTCAACAGAGAGAATTGAAACCATTTGTCAATAAACCTTCTTTTTTTTTTTTAACACCCTTAGATTTCTCTGTTTGTTCTGTGAGTAATAAATGACCAAAGTGACTAAACGTATATTCGTAATGAGCAAGCAGGTGGTGAACGTGGTGAGGAAAAACTCCTATAAGGAAGACAACTTGACGGGAACCAGATTTTAAAAAAGTGAATCCGTCTTTTTCTTGGTGATACCAGACAGAGGGAATATAAATTATTATAGTATGCAGGTGTAGAAGAGTCAAGACTGACAGTACTATGTGTGGTGAAAGGATGATCATTATGAACAAATTGTGTGAATAAGAGTCCTGGGATGAGCATAGGACAGTCTTTACGATTACAGCAGCAGATCTCGGGTACAAGCCTACAGTATCCAGGTGAGATTATCCACTGAAGCAAGGTTGAGACTTTGAATATGAACTGTTCAATCAACAAAGAAAATCAAACCCATTCATTATCCTCACTCTCAGACTTGGTGAAAGTGATTATCACAGCAAGCATGGCATGTGATTATTCAGAATGAAAATGTTTAATGGGAGACATTTAAAATACATTTAAGACCGTACTTGGAATATTCACTCAGGATGGAAGATTAAACCATGATACCTACCCTCTGGTGCTGTAGCAGTTGGTAGAAAGATAGGGTTGCAAATGTTGCTGTGAACTTCAAAGGTCCAGAAAAAGGACGTTGGTGTGAGTGAGCTCACTTGCAACATCTGTATTCCTTACAGTGCCAGGTCAGACCTCACTCTCAAATCTCTGGCGGCTTCAGAGGAAGGAGCTTACTAAAAGTGATTTATACTCCAGTTTCCATGTTATGTATCTCTCATTGTTCTGGAAGTTGTTACCCATTGGTGAGTGGAAAACCATGTATCCTCATCTTTCAAACCCTGGTTCTGGAGTACCCCTGTCCTGCATGTAGTAGTGTAGTGCTTTTCATGCACTAACACTCCCATGTTGGTTCAGAAAAGATCTGCTAACCACCCGATTAGTTGGATCAGCTATGTCACAGCAAGAAAAAATTCTGACCAGCCCTGAGTTCCAGTACCATATAAGACTACGATCACTTGCCCTTACCTTTTCCACTTGGGGGAATGTTTACTGCCATATTAATGGACAATGTAATATTCTCATTATTTGAATGTTATGATTGAGGGATCACTTTTACTTTTAAACAGAAAATACCCTCAAAGCAAAGGGTTAAATCAGAAGCATTTCTCACACACACACAAAAAACAACAACAAGAAAACTGTTTCTGCTTTCCTTTAGCATATTGCTCAGGAGTGCCTATAATATACCAGAGTATCCTGATGTGAGATATGCCAGGGTTTTTCCAAGTTGTGAGAATTTCCAGCCATGTATCCACATGTTCAGTGAAATGCATATACTTGCAAATCTCTGTTATCTAAGCAGGTTAAACCTTTCAAGGTTGTATTGTGACTACATAAGGAGAAATTGCTGAGGCATGGTTTGGAGTGAACCTCTCAACTGGACACCATGAAGTCCCTCCACACTATTCTCCTGCTAGTATTTGGCATTACTATTGGCAAGTGCACGCTTTGACTTTTTTTATATAAAACTGCAGATAGATCTAAAAATTCATGAGATGTTGTTAAGCAGGAAAGTTTGTGATAGTCCAGATATTAGGGTTTGCTGTCTTTTTTCCCCCTTTGGTTGTAGAATTTCCAAATTTGAGGGAACCAAAGAAATGTATGATTGTGTATATTCTTGGTTCCTTTGGTAAACAAAAGGATTGCATTATTTAATCGTTGGCTACAAAGGCAACAAATCCTAGAGTGATTTTTATGTGGCCTGGATATGCTGAAAAACACAGCTTTTATTGCCTTTATTATAGGAACATGGCCTTGTACCATGGCTAGGTCTGGAATCTTTGTGTATTTAATTTGAATTTAACCAAGGCTTAACTTTGTTTATATGTCTGTGATTCAGCTCAGGCTCTTAATTACAAGGCGCTGTGGCAGTTCAGGGCTATGATCATCTGTGTCAAGCCCGATAGCTGGCCCACCCTAGACTACGCTGACTACGGCTGCTACTGTGGTTATGGTGGCTCAGGAACCCCCGTCGATGACCTGGACAGGTTGAAAACCACATTTTATGCTTTGCATAGGCCATGATTACGTGAATGTTTGTTTGTATGACATTTGATGCGTTGCCTTGCTTGGTTGCTATGTCTGACAAGAAATGTCTAGGATAATAGCTGGAACCTTTCTTTCCAAGAATGTAAAAGTATTCCTGGCACAACATTGCAGGATATCATACAGGTCTGTTGGGTAGGTAAATAAATGATCATTCATCATTCGCTACTTCCCCATTTCTTTAATATAAATTAATCTCAATCTTTTCTTTAGGGACATCGGGTAATAATTTCAGTGAGTTATCAATAAATTTGGCAGACTTGGTAGATACCCATATACATACCGAAGAGCAGATATAGTTGTATGTGTTCCAGGTTTTAACTTTTAATGTGATTTTCCAAACAGTTACATTGAGATTCCTTACCTCTTCCAAGTCTGAGGTTTAGGTTAATTTTAGGGAGGGAGGATTAGGATTTTGGGTACATTAGGATATTGCTTTACCTGAATTACATGTCACGTGAAATTGGAGTTCTGAAAACTTGTCAGATGTCCCTGTGCCAGTTGATTTGTCAATCGCTGATTCAGGCAGAGGTTTAGTGGTATAATCCAGACTGTTTCTTACTCAGTCCTATTCCTTAAATTAGGAATTGCTGGTGTTAGTGTTACTACCCAAAAGTGGCTTATTTACCAATAACAGCAGATCCCAAAGTGTTTATTTTCTCTTGCAATACATCAATTAAAGAAAAGTTAATGAAGATATTGGTTTGCAATGTGTCAGCCACCAGTGGGCACCAGTGAGTCTTAATTCCACATACCTTACACCCAAAGCCTATAAACAAAACAATTTCAATTTACTTTAAGTAACCGCTTTATCCTGGTCAGGATTGTGGTGAATCCAGAGTCCATCCTGGGAAAAGAGGACATGAGGCAGGAATACAGCCTGGATGGGATGCCAGTCCATCACAGTGCACCGTGCACTGACATATTCACACACTCATTCATAACTAGGGGAAATTTTTCTATTTACCATGTTTTCAAAGTTGGGAGAAGCCCAAGGAAGCCTATTTGGACATGGGGAAAGCTGTGAAACTCCAATCAGGATCGAACTGCGTACCCAGGATCTGTGAAGTGGCAAAGCTACCTTCAATGCCACCACACTGCCCACATAAAGCATTTAGCAAACATTCAATCTGCATGGTATTGGGAATATGAGATACTAGTGGAACTTCTACCAGGGATTACTGAATTACACAGTTCTTTTCTACTACAGATGCTGTCAGGTACATGACAAGTGCTACAGTGATGCCATGCAACATGACGCATGCTGGCCAATCCTGGACAACCCTTACACTGAGATCTATGCCTATAATTGTGACAAAGCCACTAAGACAATCACCTGCAAGAGTAAGTGATGATCTAATAACCTTTCAAATGAAAAGATTTACAGAGTGAACAACGGTAGTGAGTAGTAATAGTATTTATTGTTGTATTTCCTTTCTCTCGCTCTCAGGCAACAACAATGAATGCGAGATGTTCATCTGTGAGTGCGACCGGAAGGCTGCTGAGTGCTTTGCTGTGTCTGGATATAATGAGGAAAACAAGCACCTGCCCAGTGATCGCTGCAAATAATTTATAGACAACTTACACACCATACTAAGCAGTAGGGCTAGTTAGTATTTGCCTTAGACATCTAGGCATTTTATCATCTTAGCAGGACATAAAAGGTAGTTCAAACTGTCTCCATTATTTTATGTCCATCTGAAATGTTCAACCTTCATCTAATGGAAAAACTCTTACTCGATCAATAATCAATAAACAGGGTATGTTAACAAGCAACTGCTGGGATTTCTCATTCGGTTATATCTCAACAGTCTTTGCTTTTAGTAATGCATGGGAAATACCATTAAACCTATCTGTTCTATGGTATATGCACTATAAACTATTCAACAAGGTGTATAGGAAGTTCTTTAGCTTATATACAATAGAAGAGAATGTGTAACTTTTAGGAAGGTGTACATTACAAACAACTGTGCAAATTGTGGATGTTTTCTTCATACTTTTGCAGTTTGAGTTGCAACTTGATGCTAACCAACATCTTTCTAAAACCTTGCAACATGGCAAGAGAAACTAACTGAACATTCTATAAATAAAAAAAATAATAATTATAGTCAACTTGGCATACGGTGACATACCAAGTCCCAGAGCTAATCAGCATTTGCACTAGAAAGCTAGCCATCTCATTCTGTTATACCTTTTCCTCTCATCATAACAATAGTATTTTGTCAGTGCATAGGAAACACTATTAAATCTATTTATCTTTTATTACATGCTCAAACAACTATATGGCATTGTCTGACTTTTTTTATGCCCATCTTGGAGTAGGTGCTTCTTTCTTGAGTGACGGACCAGGTGCTAGCGTTGCAAGTCTCTCTTAATGGTGGATGTGCATATTTGATACTTGATGCCTACAACTCCTTCACCAGTTCCTTTGGTGTTGTCTTGGGGTTTAGTTGAACCTTTTGGAGCAAAGTTAATTTGTGCCTCCATCCTGAATGACACACTGTCTGTGTGGTCCCAAGATTTTTTATATTTGTGTATAATTGTTTGTACAGATGCTCATGGTACCTTCAGTTATTTTTTTTATTTTTTTGTGGAAATTGCTCCTAAGGAGGAACTGCGCTTTTTTTTTTTTTTTTTCTTTTTTTTTTTCTGACACTGAGTTGCTTGGATATTGTTGTGGTATCAAGGGCAAAAAAAGTCTGATGCTATTTAAGGTAGGCCCTTAAATACATCAACAGGTGCACTGCCAATGTACTCCTAATTAGGCTATTGGCCAATTAGATCCTTTGACCAATCAGAAGTAATTGCATCAATTTCTGGAATCTTCTAGACTATTTAAAGAAACAGTCAACGTGGAGTACGTAAACCAGAGGTGTCCAATCTTATCCGCAAAGGGCCGGTGTGGGTGCAGGTTTTCGTTCTAACCAAGCAGGAGGCACACCTGATTCCACCTGTTTAATCAGTTGATCTTGGCTTTCAGTAGACACAGGTGTGGCTTCTGCATGGTTGGAATGAAAACCTGCACCTACACCGGCCCTTTGTGGATAAGTTGGACACCGCTGTTGTAAACTGTTGGCCCACTGGAATTCTGAAGTAGTGAATTAAATTTGAAATACAGTCCTCTCTGAAGGTATTGGAACAACAAGGCTGTTTCTTTTGTTGCTATACGCTGAAGACATTTGGGTTGAAGATCAAAAGATGAATTTGAGACGATAAATTAGAACTTTGGCTTTCATTTCCTGATATTTACATCTAGATGTGTTAAACAACTTAGAACACCTTTAGTGGCAGACCACCCAATTTTATAGGTGAGCAAAAGTATTAGAACAGATAGTCTTAAAGTATTGTGGTAAACTAAGTTTGCGAACTCTTTAGAATGTTTGACATTTCTGCATAAATATGACCTAAACCATCATATTTTCACACATGAGTCCTAAAAGTAGACAAAGAGAACCCAATTAAACAAATGAGACAAAAATATTATTCTTGGGCATTTATTCTTTGAGGAAAATGATCCAATATTACATATCTTTGAGTGGCGAAAATATGTGAACCTTTTCCTTTCAGTATTGTTTTGGGTAACTGTTGATCAGTACTGCACATCGGCTTGGAGGAATTTTAGCCCATTCCTCAGTAATTAAGGTCAGGACTTTGACTTGGCCATTCCAGAACATTAATTTTATTCTTCTTTAATCATATTTTGGTAGAACAACTTGTGTGCTTAGAGTCGTTGTTGTGCTACATGACCCACTTTCCCTTGAGATTCAGTTCATGGACAGATGTCCTGATATTTTCCTTCAGAATTCCCTGATATAATTCAGAATTCATTGTTCCATCAATGATGGTAAGCCTTCCTGGCGCAGATGCAGCAAAACAGGCCCAAACCATGATACTAACACCACCATGGTTCACAAATGTGATCAGGTTCTTGTACTGGAATGCAGTGTTTTCCTTTCTCCAAACATAATGGTTCTCATTTAAACCAAAAAGTTCTATTTTGGCAATCCATTAGCTTTCTGGCTTGTCCACATGATCATTAGCAAACTGCATATGGACAGCAGTGTTCTTTTTGGAGAGCAGTGGTTTTCTCCTTGCAACCCTGCTTAGAAATTACTCTGGGTTTTAGATTTTTCATAATCTTTTCCAGCCAGATGAGCATCAATAACTCTTTTTCTGACATACTCAAAATTCTCATTTGTTCAGGCTGTGATATATTCCCACAAACAAGATCAGACAGATCCCTGTTCTTTAAATAAAACAGGGTGCTAACTCACATCTGATTGTCATCCCACTGATTGAAAACACCTGGCTCTAATTACACATCTAATTTCTAAGCTTAGAGGTTCTCATACTTTTTATTCTTGCTAAAAGTGGTTCTACATGTTACTGAACTATAGAGTGTACTTATTTTTTCCCACCTGGTTTCTAAAAGTTTTATTTTTTATTTTTTTTGAACACTATATATTGAAATCTGTTGTGTTTTTTGTTGTCACCTGAGGTTGTTTGTGGGGTTATAGAAGTTGCTGAGGACCACACAATTGTCATTTAGGCCCTTATGAATAGAAACAGAATTGAAGGAGGGTGTACTTCTTTTTCCCACAACTATATGTTTAAATGGTGCCACTGGGTCCAGGATGCGCACACAAGTTGGGTTAAATAATGCAACTAGTTTGTCTGTACCTAAGTAAGGAGGATGGGATGCAAAATGGAGGTTAAGGGAGTTGAAGGCTTCTAATAATTGTTTAGCAGTATAAGGCTTAATAGAGCAGGAACTCTATGCTACAGCATATGGGATTTCAGGGCTTAACACGGTAGAATGACATCAAATATAATAAGCCAGTGATCAGAAAAACATATCATTGATCAATATGTAACAGACAGGAAAAACATGACAGGACAAGATCAAGAGTATGTTTGTGTGTAGGACCCATGATAGACTGAACAAGATTAAATGAGTCAGTAAAAACTCAACTGCTTTGATGGACAGAAAGTGTGTTAAATTTCACCATGAATGTTAAAACTCACCAAGAATTAATATATGATATGCAGTAGATATAATAACAGAGAAACATCTCAGATTTTGGAGGTAAAGACACTTGCAGAGCCTCAGACACCATGTGAAGCACTCCTGAGATCCTGGGTTCCAAGCTGCCCTTATGGTAAAGAACTGAAAAACACAAGGCCAGGTTTGAAGAAGAAAAACCTACATCCAAGTCGCACTTCTCAATGTCAGTTCTTTTGGTGGCTAGTAAGTGACCCAGTTCAGCATCTAGCAGCTCTCAGTGGCAGGCTTCAAATCAGGTGTGACCACCACACTTAAAATGATTGCAGCACATTTAACGTTGCACACAGTAACTCACACTATGGCACTGAATGTGCTGTTTCATTTGCTGCCTAGTGTAGAATTTTGTATACATGTGTTAGGATTACATGGACAGTTACTGTATGTAGCAAGATTCCAACAGTCACTTTCCACATCCCAGAGCTCTGTGGTGAGAGCCTTGGCTAATAAGTGCACCAGTGGATTTGGTCTGGACTGCATGTTCCCTGTGGTCTTCTGCATCGCATTGCTGGTGGTTTCAGGAGATGAAACGCTGCACTCTAAGGTCCGCTGTCTCTGTGTCAAGTGCAGATGTAGTGATGACTGGCAAACAAGGGCTTATAATATCATGGTCCTGTATTCGATAGCATTTTGCATGCTCTAATAGTTGTTGACTCTAATAATGTTTATTCAGAAAGGGCCTGCTAACCACCTGATTATTTGGATTTTCTGTGTTCTGACCATCCCTGAGTTCCAGTACTTTAACAAGACCATGCTACCTTGCCCACTTGGGGAAATCCCTGAAATTGATTGAGGGATCACTTGCGATTGTGAGGGATCACTTTTACTTTTAAATAGAACGTTCCCCTAAAGCATAGGTGAAACCAGAGGCATTCCAGAAACAAAAAAGCTGTTTTTCTGCTTTCTGTTAGCATATTATTCACGATTGCCTATAATAACAGTGTCCCCTGATGTAAGATAAGGCAGGGTATGTGAGGTTGTGAGAATTTCCAGGCATGGACCCATGTGACCTTAAATTACTATATATCTGGAGCTCTCTGTTATCTATGCAGATTAAAATTTTCAAGGCTGCCTTGTGACTACATAAAGACAAACTACTGAGGCATACATTTGAGTGAACCTGTTGACTGGGCCCAGTCAAGTGCAAGCTTTGACTTTTTATTTAAAATTGAGGGTAGAACAGAAGCAATGTGAACTACTAGTGGATCTATAATAATTTCAGGACAACTGAAGTTTTGTGATTGGATGATTGTCTCTATATTAGGGTCTGGTGTTTTTTTTTTTTTTTTTTTTTTAAACATTTTTAGGATAGCACAGTACTTACAGATCCCCATAGACGACCAAGCAATCTAGGCTGAATTCAGTTCCAGAACCAACAAAGAATTGCTACCACTAATGATATACAGTTATGGACAATTTGCACCAAATGAACCCAGCGACACAAAGTTCTCTCCAACTACAGATGCTGTAAGGTTCATAAACCAGTGAAGCCATGCAGCACAAGGCATGCTGGCCAACCATGGACAACCCTTACACCGAGATCTATGCCAATAGTTGTGAAAAAAACACTATAACCATCGCCTGCAAGAGTGCGTGATGATCTAAAAACCTTTCCAAATAACAATTTAGTGAGTATTACTTCTTAATGTTGTTTTTTGTTTGTTTCTCATTATGAATTTCCCTTTACTGGAAATAAGGAACCTAGTCCAAACCTGTTCCACCATGACAATGCCCCTGTATACAAAGGGAGCTCCATAAAGACATGGTTTGCCAGGGATGGAGTAGAAGAACTTGACCCTCAAGTTAAGGGAGAGCTGACTGGTGGGAATTGGCAGGTGAACAAACTGAGGAGAAAATGGTGGGGGTGGGAGGGAAGACACATTGTTTCTGTTTGCATTTAGTTTATGAATCAAGGAAATAGCTTCCCTGTGCATTCCTATTTTAAAATCTGCTCCTGCTTGAGCCCTCAGTTTGTTTGAGAAGTGGTCACTGTGATGTAGGTGTTATGTGTTTCCAAGTTAAGAGGGAGTTGGTGAGGACATGTTAAAAAGACTACTGTAATGAAGGGATAGTTTGAAAGATGCAAAATTGCAGAATCAATACCTAAAATTACTTTTTTTTTTTTTTTTTTAAACAATGTACCACCAGCCATAAGTTAAGGTATGCATCCAAAAGCTCATAAGCAAAGGCTTAGAAAATTTTTCAAAATAGGAACAAGAAATTAATTGTTTAGATAACATCCAAAAAGATGGCTAAATTTGAGGGGATGTGAAGTTGATACCTGAGAATTTTCACCTTGACCCAAGTCTGGGTGGTGAAAACCTCATGGTAGAAACATGAGCTCTAGGTCTGGAATCCAGTGACCAGAAGTGAAGACCAGGAAACATGAAGCTTTGGTTTGGATTGACCTGTGGATAAAGGTGTGTGTCTCCACATAAATGTAGTTATCAAGCCCTCTACTTGTGGATTACACTGCTAATTAGCTAACCATCAGATAGTTTGCCATGTCCAAATGAACAAAACATTACAAAGAACATGTCAGTTATACCAATATATACACCGTATATTTTACTCAAATCAGTGACTATGAAGTCATTGTGTTGTCCCCAATGCCTACAGATACTGTCAAGTTCATGACAACCTTTATAGTGACACCTTGAAGCATTAAGCATGCTGGCCCATCTTTGACAACCCTCAAACAGAGTTACACCTACAGTTACGACAAAGCCACTAAGAATCACCTGCAAGAGAGTAATTACTTGAAAAACCTGAAAGGCCTGTAAGAATTGCTCAAAATCCACCTATGGAAGTTTATAGTGAGTAAATTAATGTCTTTTCTCTTGCTTTCTCTATCTCAGAAAACAATGCAGTTTGTGAGACGTTCATTTGTGTGACCAGAAGGCTGCTGAGTGCTTTGCAGCATCTACATACAAAAAGGAACATAAGAAACTACCCAAGAGTCATTGCAAATGAAATGAGTAAGATCTGTTCTCCAAACTGAAATGCATGATCTCAGTCATCACATATTGAAAGTCAGTTTGCAGTGAATACTCCAAATTTCCTGTACCTCTGCTGCTTAAAAATCTCATGCATCATGAGTCCTCATGCCAAACTGAATTAGTGTCACTTCTGCTGCTTTTTAACACACAATGCATCTTATTCCTGTATACAAATGAAAAGGCACTTTCAAAAAGAGCATGTAGTTCCATCATACACATACCATTTCTAATAAAGTTGCTTCTAAACCTGCATGTTTATCTTCCTTGGGATAATTCAGTGCCTCATAAGCACAAGTCATTAACTGAACTTTATCAATTTGGCTTTGTCATCACAGGCATATACAATTTTGTGAGCAAATTCTACCCTATTGTAATACACGTGCTTCAGAAAAGAATGCTAGTATTTTTTGGCCTGAGAACTAATGTGTAATAAACGTTGATTTGTACAAGAAAAACCCCAATGGAGAAGTGAGAATTTGCCTTGTTTATCGTCAACTACGCACCAAGGTAGAGGAAAGTTGATGAATCATAAAAACTGTAGCCTATAAGCAAACAAGTCTAACTGTGCTTCTTTATTAAGATGAACTCGAGAGCAATCGCTGAATAAAAAGAACAAATAAAGAATAGGCAATGATAACCTTTATAAATTAGACATTCAATCAACTTCAAAGCAGTTACATCAAATCAGTTACGATTGCTAGCTTCAAATAAATTCTAGACCATTTCCCCACACCACACTAATCTCCCAAGCTCATCAGACCAAAAAACAAACATTTTCCCCAACAGTTGACCATCTTTTACACACCATTTTAGTCAACAAATTCAGCATCTGCATCTAAACAAGACAACAGAATAAAACACCACACTGTCCGGTATCCTTCCTCCTCTTTGGCCATTATCTTCTAGGAGTAAGCCCACCCAAAAAAGTGAGCGGTTGTGTCTGTTCAGACCACTGCAGCACATCGAGACTTGTGACCTTATTACACATGAAAAACTAATGATCAACTACACCTCTAATGAAGTAAATACATTTGTGATTAAAAATTA
The DNA here is from genome assembly GCF_001660625.3 of Ictalurus punctatus. Taxonomy (NCBI): domain Eukaryota; kingdom Metazoa; phylum Chordata; class Actinopteri; order Siluriformes; family Ictaluridae; genus Ictalurus; species Ictalurus punctatus. The sequence continues at coordinate 24,063,104 of NC_030431.2, forward strand.
AAGTAAGAGCATAAAATATGGCCAGTTGAAACTACAAGTAAAATTAATCAAAAAGTTAAAGTAAATGAAGCCAAGAACAAAAAGCGCATTACATCCCACCTCTGCTACAGATGTGTAAAGCTTCCTGGCCCATCATTGGCCACCCTTACACATTGTTCTATGCCTATGACTGCTACAAAGCCACGAAGATGATATGCAAGAGTAATTATTTGAACAATCTGAAAGGCCACAGAAAATGGACAAATCAATCAGCCAAGAGAAAATTTAGAGCGAGTAAATCAAACATTTTGCAAGTAATGTCTTTAATAGCTTTTCTCTTTATCAGCACAGAACACAAGATATTCTGTTGCGAAAGTGACCGGAAGGCTGCTGTGTTTGCACATGTGTGTATCTAAATAAAATGAGCATACAGATCCTTTCTGCCTCTGGATGGAGCTCAAATCTTTAATTCCAGACTGCTGGGACTACGGCTACTCTTAACGCCATACAGACTTCATATAAATCCATAATGAACTTTTTCACACTATCTGTTGTTACCCAAATGAGGATGGGTTCCCTTCTGAGTCGGGTTCCTCTCAAGGTTTCTTCCTCTTAAAACATCTTAGGGAGTTTTTCCTTGCCACCGTCGCCACTCAGTGTCTTGCTTAGTTGGGATAAATTTGCACCTTTAATATCTGTATACCATGTTGATATTTCTGTAAAGCTGCTTTGAGACAATGTCTATTGTAAAAAGTGCTATACAAATAAAATTGAATTGAACTGTGTCTCATTGCCTATTGAAATCAGTTGGCAGTGAACACTACAGAATTGACACCTCTACTACCTTTGAATACAATGCAGATGAGGCATCTTAATTACTCCTGCATATACACTATTAAAAACAAAACAAAAAACCCATGTAGTTCCTTCATATACATACCACTTCTGAGAAGTGTTTCTAAACCAGCATGCATCCTCAATGGGATCATTCAAACCTGCTTAAGCACAAGTCAAACACTAAATCAAACAATTATCACAGTGAAGTACAAATTTGTAAGCAAAATGTTCTATTTAGTAACTACATTGATGCAAAGTGTCAGTTTGCCAACAAGAAAATGAACATTTCTTGACAATATTGCTAGTTGCAAAAATTCTAGACCAGTGGTTCCCAAACTTTTCCAGGCCAAGGCCCCCCAAATGGCATTAAAATTTGACTGAGACCCCCTTTTGCAAGATGTCTTTAAAACGCATTAAAAATAGACTTTTGAATATATCCCCTTTTATTATTAGTAATTACATCTTTACATTAGTAAATGTGTGCATGCATGTGTGTGGTTGTCTGAGAGTGAGAAAAACATTTATTTTTAACACCAAATTGTTGAGGCCCCCCAGGCACCCCCTGGCAACCCCCACTTTGAAAACCACTGTTCTAGACCACTGACACCATACTAATCCCAGGAGCTTAATTTATATACTTTTGATACTAGGAGAATATAAACCTGGAGGCAATAGTCAAAGCATATCAGAGCAAGAGCTATGAGAGGAAAAAACAAACAAGTCAAACCATATTAGCCCACAAATGCATAAATTGTTGAAAACTAGCTACACTTTCTGCCAATACTTCCTACTCAAAATCTGAAGTGAGCCTTGAACAAAGACAAGGACTGACCAAAAGCAACATACTGGCAAACTGGAAGTGTTACACTGCTGATGAATTATTTGTTACCCCATTATTCAAAACACTGAGGAAAGTGAGATTATTCTGCGACCATAGAAAGGTCTGTGAAAATAAGCATGATCATATGCTACAGATTGAAATGACACCAAACACACAAAAATCCGTTACCCATCACGTGAGATCTTCAGTTGAGAAAACAAAACCAAGTCAAAATGTGCATTCTCCCTTTATTACAACAAATATTCAGACAAACAATAAAGAACCTAAAATGAGCAAATATTCAGTCAGTCATAATCCAAAGAAGCACTCAGTATTTAATCTTACATTTGAGCTGGTCTGAAGGGCCTGGTTTAACAGAATGAGTTTGCATTTTACGGATTATGGGGGCAGGGGAGAGAAGAAAGAACGCGATGACTGCTTGATATACAGATTGTGTGTCTTACAATGGCTTTGTACAAATTTGTTTGCAGCTCCTTGAGGAGATATGCAGAAACCAAATGGAAAGTTACACAATGAGCTATACTGGTCATGGCGTCCTACCTTGGGCAATGTATCCTGGAAGTCAATGCCTGCAGAATTCTGTGAGGTACCTTGAGAGGGGAACAGCAGCACAAAAGCCTGTGCCTTGAAATGAAGTCACAACATGAGGGGAGGTTTGGCTGGTTGCTACAGAGGCAATTCCACTCTGTACCATTAAGATTTGTGTGTGTGGGGAAGGCTTGGGTAGAGAGACTGGGGGACTGGCAACAGTTTGTGGGACATGCAAGAACTGTAGATGTGTGAAATGCTGGGGACTACACATTATTCTAGGACATGGCAGAAGTCCCAGCACTTTGGTTCAGAAACAGTAAAATATCGTTGATCATCCTTGTTTGGGTATCAGAGCTCAGAAATGGACAAATTGACATGTTCTGTAGCAAATAGTGAAATCTAGAAGGAGAAACATGCCAATGATTTAGAAGCAGACTGACCCAAAGAATTTGTCATGGCATCAGGATGAAAGGTCTGGCCCGGCAATCCAGAGATTTGGTTTGTGGTGACTGCAAACTGGAAGGAGAATGGAATGCTCAGACCCTGTGAAATCAGAGGTTAGACCTTCATAAAATGTTGAATCATCCAATAAATGAGCTGAGAGGTAGATGGAGACTGGCCTACAACCTGTGTTGCAGAGCTAAGCTGGTATGATGACTGGGTTTGGAACACACACTTAAGAGGATGGAATGGTCTGATCTTGTCAAATGCTAACCCATTTAGCTTGTCCTGAAGGTCCAGCTCCATAGCGGCCCTGAGCCTGGGACGTAGAAGCAGACTGACCTGCATGTGGTGTGGAACTGGGCTGATATGGTGACTGGGCCTGGAATCCCGAGGCATGAGAAGAGGATGAAATTGTGTTGCCCTGTACAATGCTGTACCATTTAGCTTGTCCTGAAGGTCCAGCTACATAGCTGCGCTGAGCCGGAGATGTAGAAGCAGACTGGCCTGCATGAACCTGTGTTATAGTGCTAGGCTGGTATGCCAACTGGGTCTGGGATCCAGATATCTTGTTTGTAGGGGCCATAGACTGAACAGAGGATGTAATTCTTTGGTCCTGTGAACTAGACGTGCTGGAGGCTTGCCCTTGATAAAATGTTGAAGCAACCATGGAATGAGCAGGAGAGATAGAAGACTGGGCTGCCAAAACCTGTGTTATGTAGCTAGGCTGGTATGATGACTGGGTCTGGATTCCAAAGGCTTGAGAAGAGGGAAAGGTCTTATCTTGTAAAATGCTGTACCATTTAGCATGTCCTGAAGGTGTAGCTCCAAGGCTGCCAAGAGGCTGAGATGTAGAAGCAGACTGGCCTATCTGAACCTGTGTTGTGCTACTAGGCTGGAATGAGAACTGGGTCTGGATTCCAGAGGCTTGAGAAGATGGAATGATCTGATCTTGTAAAATGCTGTACCATTTAACATGTCCTGAAGGTCCAGCTCCATAGTTGCCCTGAGCCTGAGATGTAGAAGCAGACTGGACTGCATGAACCTGTGTCGTGGTGCTAGGCTGGTATGATGACTGGGTGTGGAACCCAGGCATTTGGGAAGAGGATGGAATCAGACCATGTACAACAGTGTACATGCCAGAGATTTGACTCGGAAATGAATCTGAAGATCCGAGAGACTGAGGCTGAGCAATAGACTGGCCTGTCTGACCTGGTCTTCTGGTGCTAGGCTGATATGACTGGCTCTGGATTCCAGAGACTTGAGAAGATGATGGAATTGTCTGACCTTGTAAAATGCTGTACCATTTAGCATGTCCTGAAGGTGCAGCTCCATGGCTGCCAAAAGCCTGAGATGTAGAAGCAGACTGGCCTGTCTGAAGCAGTGTTGTAGTGCCAGGCTGGTATGATGACTGGGTCTGGGATCCAGATGTCTGGTTTGTAGTGACCACAGACTGGGAGGAGGATGGAATTATATGACCCAGTGAAGTCAGATACCTGCCAGAGCTAATCCCTTGATACAACGTTGACGCACCAGAGGACTGAGCCTGAGATGTAGAAGCAGACTGGCCTGTCTGAACCTGTGTTGTGGTGCTAGGCTGGTATGACGACTGGGTCTGGGATCCAGATGTCTGGTTTGCAGTGCCTCCAAACTGGAACCTGGATGGTCTTTGGAATCCACCGTTATTCTGACCTTTTTGAGGCCAAGATTGAGAGAGCAAAGTGCCACAGTTTTCAGGCTTGAGAGATTCAAACCAATAGAGCCTTGAGGACTGAGTCATCAAGTTGTCCTGCGGTTGAACCATGGGAGTTGCTTGACCTTGAGCATTTAGTACAGGTTTACCTTGAGCAGCACCACCAGAAGACCAAAGCAATGAAATTTAGATGGAGCCTATAAGAAAAAAAAAGTTACATATCTAAAATCACGGGGGAAAAAAAACATGTAAAAAAAATAAATAAAAAATAAAAACAAAATAAAAAAAAGGAGAACAAACACAGGATACATACCGCTTCATTGCCCATGACATATCTCAAAAGAAGATTACCAAAAGGAGGCCCCACTACTAACATAAAATCTACACTATGCCCAAATACTATAGCCACCACCACCCTAAACATGCTACTTATATAATTAGTTTCACCTGGTCACATGTCACCTAACAGATTAAACGTTAAGTCTCTCCAGGGTCCTAAACAAGCTTGGTTATCTTCAGTCTTGTCTTTTAGCCTCATGCGTTATCATTAGGTCCCCTATAGGTTATGGAGAGATCTTGACACCTTGCCTACAAGCAACACTGACTTGCGCAGCATGCACCGCTTGGATTTTTACAATTCTACAGTTTGGTTCTATGCTCAGTGTTCATTTAAATTCAAGTTTGCCTATTTTATGCAACCAATATGATGAGCCATCATATGTGATGTAGCAAAGACATGACTCTATAGTTACAATGAAGAAGCAGCTAATTATTTGCAACTATTTTTGAATCTAAGCCTTCATCAATGAAGAGAGACATGAACATGTACAATTTTAAGATGTCTTTAATGCAAAGCAATACTGGGTATAAACCACAGAATTCATAAAACATGAGAAAATCAACAGCAGCAAAATAAAGGTGCACCTCTAAAGCATCAGTATACATATATACCAAGCATGACACAGATTCTGCTTAGGTGGAATTTCAATAAGCTTCTTGTACATATATCACACACACACACACACACACACACACACACACACACACACACACACACACACACACACATGGAATTGTTTTCAGGACAGAGCTCTTTGCAAGTTTTGTTACATGAGACATTAAAGGGGAACTATTATGCAAAATTCACTTTTAAATGGTGTTTGAACGTAACTCTGTGTCGGCAGAGTGTGTACACAACCACCCTACAATGGTAAAAATCCACCCACTCCTTTGATATATTCCCAATAAATCATAAACAGTGTCTCAAAATGAGTCGATTTCATTTGCTCCCTAACGTGATGTCATGTTGGAACAAGCCCCGCCCTATTACCATAGATCCTCCCCTGAGTGAGCTGCACACAATCCACCATGCTTTCCACACATGTCTCAGCTTCGTAAGCGTTGTAAGTGTTCAGTTGTTGGCTGTAAGATTGAACATGAGTCTTCATGTACTCCCGGCAATAGAGCCACTGAAGACGCAGTGGAGAAGTTGTATTTTTGAAGGAAATATGCCCCCAAAATACCTAAATTCGTGTATGTTTGTGCACGTCGTTTTACACCAGACTGCTTTGTGAAACATCTGGTAAAAAGTCTCAAAATAGGTCTCCTTTAACAAAAATCAGTAAAAGGGGAAACACACGGTCACGTGTGGTTTGCACTGCAAGGACAATCGGCTGCCCTTCCTGTAGCATTGCCTTAGGCATCTTACATTACAAGACATTGCAGATTATTGATCTGGCCACATCTGCAGTCCTCAGGCCACCCTGCAGGATGCCTATGGCATGTTCACACAGGCGAGCAGGCACCCTAGGCATCTTTCTTCTGGTGTTTTTCAGAGTCAGTAGAAAGACCCCTTTAATGTCCCACGTTATTGTAACCGTGACCACCTATAAACAGTTAGTGTCCTAACGACTCTTCCACAAGAGCAGGTGCAATAATTGTTCATGGTTCATTGAACAAGCATGGAAGACATTGTTTACAGATCTTTTATTGGAAAGGGTTTCAAACTTATTTGGATTTTACTAAAATTCTTTAAAATACAGTCTCCTGCTAAAGGGACATTTCTTTTCACAGAGTTCACTGCAGTCATGCTAGGAGAATACAAACCTGAGAGTTTAGTCAAAGCATATTTCAAGAGCAAGAGCTATGAAAATTAACACAAAAGTTTCAAACCATTTTGGCCAGAATTGCATAAACAGTGTTGAAAACTAGCTACACTTTCTGCAAATACTTCACTGCTCAAAATCTGAGTGAGCCTTGAACAAAGACAAGGACTGACCAAAGGCAAGATACTGGCAAGTGTTCTATACGCACTGCTAATGAATTATTTATTACTTCATTATTCAAACCACTGAGGAAAGTGAGATTAGTCTGTGACCATAAAAAGGTTTTAGTGAAAATAAGCATGATCAAATGCTATAGATTGAAAAGACTCCAAATACAGACTAAATTCATTACCCATCAAGTGAGAATTTCATTTGAGGAAACACAGCCAAGTCAAAATGTGCATTCTCCTTTTATTGCAACAAAAATTCAGGCAAACAATAAAAAGCACCACAAATGAGCATATTCAGTCAGCGATCAAAGCACTCAGTAGTTAATCTTACAGTTGAGATTGTCAGGAGGGCCTGGTGTTGGGAAATGGGGGGGAGCTGTAAGTGGCTGAGCTCACAATTTCAGGTGTATTGGAAAAGCTTTGTGGAACACAGAATGCTGATGAGGCACTGATTCCAGAAAGTGTCCCATGAATTCTTGGTTCACAGGTTGTGTGTCTGTACACTCTGGCTTCGAACAAATTTGTTGTTTGCAGCTCCTTGAGGAGAATTGCAGAAACCAAATGGAAAGTTACACACCGAGCTGTACTGGTCATGTACTGGCAATGTACCCTGGAAATCAATGCCTGCAAAATTCTGTGAGGTACCTGGAATGGGTACAGCAGCAAAAGAGCCTGTGCCTTGAGATGATGTGGCAACACGAGGAGAGGTTTGGCTGGATGCTATAGAGGCAATTGCACTCTCCACCATTGAGCATTGTGTCTGTCGGCAAGGCTTGGGTAGAGAGACTGGGGGAGTGGCAACAGTTTGTGGGACAGGTGAGAAGTGTGTAGATGTGTGAAATGCTGGGGTCTGTACATTATTCTGAGACATGGCAGAAGTCCCAGCACTTTGGTTCAGAAACGGCAAAATATTGTTGATTGTTCTTGTTTGGGGATCAGAGCTCAGAGATTGAGAAACCGACACGTTCCGTAGCAAATTATGGAATCTAGGAGGAGTTATCGTATGCCAATTTGGAGCCTGAAAGTTGCCGTGAGCCAAAGATGTAGAAGCAGACTGACCCACCAAAGCATTTGTTGTGGTGTCAGGCTGAAATGACTGGTCCTGCAATCCAGAGATTTTGTTTGTAGTGACCACAGAGTGGGAGGAGGATGGAATGCTCTGACCCAGTGAAGTCAGATACCTGCCAGAGCTAATCCCTTGATAGAATGTTGAGGCACCAGAGGACTGAGCCTGAGATGTAGAAGCAGACAGGCCTGTCTGAAGCAGTGTTGTAGTGCTAGGCTGGTATGATGACTGGGTCTGGGATCCAGAGGCTTGAGAAGATGGAATTGTCTGACCTTGTACAATGGTGTACCATTTAGCATGTCCTGAAGGTGCAGCTCCATGGCTGCCAAGAGCCTGAGATGTAGAAGCAGACTGGCCTGTCTGAAGCAGTGTTGTGGTGCCAGGCTGGTATGATGACTGGGTCTGGGCTCCAGATGTCTGGTTTGCAGTCACCACAGACTGGGTTGAGTATGGAAAGCCATGACCCAGAGAAGTCACATTCCTCCTAATTCCTTGATACAATGTTGATGCACCAGAAGACTGAGCCTGAGATGTAGGAGCAGACTGGGCTGTCTGAAGCAGTGTTGTAGTGCCAGGCTGGTATGATGACTGGGTCTGGGATCCAGATGTCTGGTTTGTAGTGACCACAGACTGGGAGGAGGAAGGAATTATATGACCCAGTGACGTCAGATACCTGCCAGAGCTAATCCCTTGATACAACGTTGATGCGCCAGAGGACTGAGCCTGAGATGTAGACGCAGACTGGCCTGTCTGAAGCAGTGTTGTAGTGCTAGGCTGGTATGATGACTGGGTCTGGGATCCAGACGCTTGAGAAGATGGAATTGTCTGACCTTGTACAATGGTGTACCATTTAGCATGTCCTGAAGGTGCAGCTCCATGGCTGCCAAGAGCCTGAGATGTAGAAGCAGACTGGCCTGTCTGAAGCAGTGTTGTGGTGCCAGGCTGGTATGATGACTGGGTCTGGGATCCAGATGTCTGGTTTGCAGTCACCACAGACTGGGTTGAGTATGGAAAGCCATGACCCAGAGAAGTCACATTCCTCCTAATTCCTTGATACAATGTTGATGCACCAGAGGACTGAGCCTGAGATGTAGGAGCAGACTGGCCTGTCTGAAGCAGTGTTGTAGTGCCAGGCTGGTATGATGACTGGGTCTGGGATCCAGATGTCTGGTTTGCAGTCACCACAGACTGGGTTGAGTATGGAAAGCCATGACCCAGAGAAGTCACATTCCTCCTAATTCCTTGATACAATGTTGATGCACCAGAGGACTGAGCCTGAGATGTAGAAGCAGACTGGCCTGTCTGAAGCAGTGTTGTAGTGCCAGGCTGGTATGATGACTGGATGTGGAACCCAGGTATTTCGGAAAGGGTTGCAGTCAATGGACGCTGTGCAATATTGTACACGCCAGAGGTTTGACTTGGATATGAAGCAGAAGCTCCCGAAGGCTGACTCTGAGGAAGAACAGGCCTGCCTGTCTGAAGGAGTGTTGTAGTGCTAGGCTGGTATGATGACTGGGTCTGGGATCCAGATGTCTGGTTTGCGGTCACCACAGACTGGGTTGAGTATGGAAAGCCATGACCCAGAGAAGTCACATTCCTCCTAATCCCTGGATACAATGTTGATGCACCAGAGGACTGAGCCTGAGATGTAGAAGCAGACTGGCCTGTCTGAAGCAGTGTTGTAGTGCCAGGCTGGTATGATGACTGGATGTGGAACCCAGGTATTTCGGAAAGGGTTGCAGTCAATGGACGCTGTGCAATATTGTACACGCCAGAGGTTTGACTTGGATATGAAGCAGAAGCTCCCGAAGGCTGACTCTGAGGAAGAACAGGCCTGCCTGTCTGAAGGAGTGTTGTAGTGCTAGGCTGGTATGATGACTGGGTCTGGGATCCAGATGTCTGGTTTGCGGTCACCACAGACTGGGTTGAGTATGGAAAGCCATGACCCAGAGAAGTCACATTCCTCCTAATCCCTGGATACAATGTTGATGCACCAGAGGACTGAGCCTGAGATGTAGAAGCAGACTGGCCTGTCTGAACCTGTGTTGTGGTGCCAGGCTGGTATGATGACTGGATGTGGAACCCAGGTATTTCGGAAAGGGTTGCAGTCAATGGACGCTGTGCAATATTGTACACGCCAGAGGTTTGACTTGGATATGAAGCAGAAGCTCCCGAAGGCTGACTCTGAGGAAGAACAGGCTGGCCTGTCTGAAGGAGTGTTGTAGTGCTAGGCTGGTATGATGACTGGGTCTGGGATCCAGAGGCTTGAGAAGATGGAATTGTCTGACCTTGTACAATGGTGTACCATTTAGCATGTCCTGAAGGTGCAGCTCCATGGCTGCCAAGAGCCTGAGATGTAGAAGCAGACTGGCCTGTCTGAAGCAGTGTTGTGGTGCCAGGCTGGTATGATGACTGGGTCTGGGCTCCAGATGTCTGGTTTGTAGTGACCACAGACTGGGAGGAGGAAGGAATTATATGACCCAGTGACGTCAGATACCTGCCAGAGCTAATCCCTTGATACAACGTTGATGCGCCAGAGGACTGGGCCTGAGATGTAGGAGCAGACTGGCCTGTCTGAAGCAGTGTTGTAGTGCCAGCCTGGTATGATGACTGGATGTGGAACCCAGGTATTTCGGAAAGGGTTGCAGTCAATGGACGCTGTGCAATATTGTACACGCCAGAGGTTTGACTTGGATATGGAGCAGAAGCTCCCGAAGGCTGACTCTGAGGAAGAACAGGCTGGCCTGTCTGAAGCAGTGTTGTAGTGCTAGGCTGGTATGATGACTGGGTCTGGGATCCAGACGCTTGAGAAGATGGAATTGTCTGACCTTGTACAATGGTGTACCATTTAGCATGTCCTGAAGGTGCAGCTCCATGGCTGCCAAGAGCCTGAGATGTAGAAGCAGACTTGCCTGTCTGAACCTGTGTTGTGGTGCCAGGCTGGTATGATGACTGGGTCTGGGATCCAGATGTCTTGTTTGTAGTGACCACAGACTGGGAGGAGGATGGAATTATATGACCCAGTGAAGTCAGATACCTGCCAGAGCTAATCCCTTGATACAACGTTGACGCACCAGAGGACTGAGCCTGAGATGTAGACGCAGACTGGCCTGTCTGAACCTGTGTTGTGGTGCCAGGCTGGTATGATGACTGGATGTGGAACCCAGGCATTTGGGAAGAGGATGCAATCAGAGGACCCTGTACAACAGAGTACATGCCAGAGGTTTGACTTGGATATGAAGCTGAAGCTCCGAAAGACTCAGGCTGGGCAATAGACTGAACCTGTGTTGTGGTGCTAGGCTGGTATGATGACTGGGTCTGGGATCCAGATGTCTGGTTTGCAGTGCCTCCAAACTGGAACCTGGAAGGTCTTTGGAATCCACCGTTATTCTGACCTTTTTGAGGCCAAGATTGAGAGAGCAAAGTGCCACAGTTTTCAGGCTTGAGAGATTCAAACCAATAGAGCCTTGAGGACTGAGTCATCAAGTTGTCCTGCGGTTGAACCATGGGAGTTGCTTGACCTTGAGCATTTAGTACAGGTTTACCTTGAGCAGCACCACCAGAAGACTGAACAAAACTAGAATCCTGTTGAGCAGTTTGGACTTCTGAAGTATAACTGAAACTACTAGAATTTCCTCCGTCAACATTTCCATTTGCACTTTTTCTGGACAGTAGCTCCAAAGCTTGAACAGGCGTAGCGAAGTGAAAATTTTGGTTCCATGCTGCATTAGAACGTCCAGCTTGCCAATCAACAACAGAGGTTGTATTCCACACTGTGAGGGATAAATCCAATTTTAGATTATAGATTTGCAACTATACATGCAAATATTTTAGATTTAAAAGTTCATTTTAAAAGCCTACCTCCGAATCCACTTGTATCTCTCCAAAGAACCAAAGCAATGAAAATTAGATGGAGCCTGTAAGAAAAAAAAAAAAAGTTACATACCTAAAATCATGGGGGAAAAAAACATGTAAAAAAAAAAAGAAAAAGAAAAAAGAAAAAAAAAGAAAAAAAAGGAGAACAAACACAGGATACATACCCCTTCATTGCCCATGACATATCTCAAAAGAAGATTACCAAAAGGAGGCCCCACTACTAACATAAAATCTACACTTTGCCCAAATACTATAGCCACCACCACCCTAAACATGCTACTTATATAATTAGTTTCACCTGGTCACATGTCACCTAACAGATTAAAAGTTAAGTCTCTCCAGGGTCCTAAACAAGCTTGGTTATCTTCAGTCTTGTCTTTTAGCCTCATGCGTTATCATTAGGTCCCCTATAGGTTATGGAGAGATCTTGACACCTTGCCTACAAGCAACACTGACTTGCGCAGCATGCACCGCTTGGTTTTTTACAATTCTACAGTTTGGTTCTATGCTCAGTGTTCATTTAAATTCAAGTTTGCCTATTTTATGCAACCAATATGATGAGCCATCATATGTGATGTAGCAAAGACATGACTCTATAGTTACAATGAAGAAGCAGCTAATTATTTGCAACTATTTTTGAATCTGAGCCTTCATCAATGAAGAGAGACATGAACATGTACAATTTTAAGATGTCTTTAATGCAAAGCAATACTGGGTATAAACCACAGAATTCATAAAACATGAGAAAATCAACAGCAGCAAAATAAAGGTGCACCTCTAAAGCATCAGTATACATATATACCAAGCATGACACAGATTCTGCTTAGGTGGAATTTCAATAAGCTTCTTGTACATATATCACACACACACACACACACACACACACACACACACACACATGGAATTGTTTTCAGGACAGAGCTCTTTGCAAGTTTTGTTACATGAGACATTAAAGGGGAACTATTATGCAAAATTCACTTTTAAATGGTGTTTGAACATAACTCTGTGTCGGCAGAGTGTGTACACAACCACCCTACAATGGTAAAAATCCACCCACTCCTTTGATATATTCCCAATAAATCATAAACAGTGTCTCAAAATGAGTCGATTTCATTTGCTCCCTAACGTGATGTCATGTTGGAACAAGCCCCGCCCTATTACCATAGATCCTCCCCTGAGTGAGCTGCACACAATCCACCATGCTTTCCACACATGTCTCAGCTTCGTAAGCGTTGTAAGTGTTCTGTTGTTGGCTGTAAGATTGAACATAAGAGTCTTCATGTACTCCCGGCAATAGAGCCACTGAAGACGCAGTGGAGAAGTTGTATTTTTGAAGGAAATATGCCCCCAAAATACCTAAATTCATGTATGTTTGTGCACGTCGTTTTACACCAGACTGCTTTGTGAAACATCTGGTAAAAAGTCTCAAAATAGGTCTCCTTTAACAAAAATCAGTAAAAGGGGAAACACACGGTCACGTGTGGTTTGCACTGCAAGGACAATCGGCTGCCCTTCCTGTAGCATTGCCTTAGGCATCTTACATTACAAGACATTGCAGATTATTGATCTGGCCACATCTGCAGTCCTCAGGCCACCCTGCAGGATGCCTATGGCATGTTCACACAGGCGAGCAGGCACCCTAGGCATCTTTCTTCTGGTGTTTTTCAGAGTCAGTAGAAAGACCCCTTTAATGTCCCACGTTATTGTAACCGTGACCACCTATAAACAGTTAGTGTCCTAACGACTCTTCCACAAGAGCAGGTGCAATAATTGTTCATGGTTCATTGAACAAGCATGGAAGACATTGTTTACAGATCTTTTATTGGAAAGGGTTTCAAACTTATTTGGATTTTACTAAAATTCTTTAAAATACAGTCTCCTGCTAAAGGGACATTTCTTTTCACAGAGTTCACTGCAGTCATGCTAGGAGAATACAAACCTGAGAGTTTAGTCAAAGCATATTTCAAGAGCAAGAGCTATGAAAATTAACACAAAAGTTTCAAACCATTTTGGCCAGAATTGCATAAACAGTGTTGAAAACTAGCTACACTTTCTGCAAATACTTCACTGCTCAAAATCTGAGTGAGCCTTGAACAAAGACAAGGACTGACCAAAGGCAAGATACTGGCAAGTGTTCTATACGCACTGCTAATGAATTATTTATTACTTCATTATTCAAACCACTGAGGAAAGTGAGATTAGTCTGTGACCATAAAAAGGTTTTAGTGAAAATAAGCATGATCAAATGCTATAGATTGAAAAGACTCCAAATACAGACTAAATTCATTACCCATCAAGTGAGAATTTCATTTGAGGAAACACAGCCAAGTCAAAATGTGCATTCTCCTTTTATTGCAACAAAAATTCAGGCAAACAATAAAAAGCACCACAAATGAGCATATTCAGTCAGCGATCAAAGCACTCAGTAGTTAATCTTACAGTTGAGATTGTCAGGAGGGCCTGGTGTTGGGAAATGGGGGGGAGCTGTAAGTGGCTGAGCTCACAATTTCAGGTGTATTGGAAAAGCTTTGTGGAACACAGAATGCTGATGAGGCACTGATTCCAGAAAGTGTCCCATGAATTCTTGGTTCACAGGTTGTGTGTCTGTACACTCTGGCTTCGAACAAATTTGTTGTTTGCAGCTCCTTGAGGAGAATTGCAGAAACCAAATGGAAAGTTACACACCGAGCTGTACTGGTCATGTACTGGCAATGTACCCTGGAAATCAATGCCTGCAAAATTCTGTGAGGTACCTGGAATGGGTACAGCAGCAAAAGAGCCTGTGCCTTGAGATGATGTGGCAACACGAGGAGAGGTTTGGCTGGATGCTATAGAGGCAATTGCACTCTCCACCATTGAGCATTGTGTCTGTCGGCAAGGCTTGGGTAGAGAGACTGGGGGAGTGGCAACAGTTTGTGGGACAGGTGAGAAGTGTGTAGATGTGTGAAATGCTGGGGTCTGTACATTATTCTGAGACATGGCAGAAGTCCCAGCACTTTGGTTCAGAAACGGCAAAATATTGTTGATTGTTCTTGTTTGGGGATCAGAGCTCAGAGATTGAGAAACCGACACGTTCCGTAGCAAATTATGGAATCTAGGAGGAGTTATCGTATGCCAATTTGGAGCCTGAAAGTTGCCGTGAGCCAAAGATGTAGAAGCAGACTGACCCACCAAAGCATTTGTTGTGGTGTCAGGCTGAAATGACTGGTCCTGCAATCCAGAGATTTTGTTTGTAGTGACCACAGAGTGGGAGGAGGATGGAATGCTCTGACCCAGTGAAGTCAGATACCTGCCAGAGCTAATCCCTTGATAGAATGTTGAGGCACCAGAGGACTGAGCCTGAGATGTAGAAGCAGACAGGCCTGTCTGAAGCAGTGTTGTGGTGCCAGGCTGGTATGATGACTGGGTCTGGGATCCAGATGTCTGGTTTGCAGTCACCACAGACTGGGTTGAGTATGGAAAGCCATGACCCAGAGAAGTCACATTCCTCCTAATTCCTTGATACAATGTTGATGCACCAGAGGACTGAGCCTGAGATGTAGTAGCAGACTGGCCTGTCTGAAGCAGTGTTGTAGTGCCAGGCTGGTATGATGACTGGGTCTGGGATCCAGATGTCTGGTTTGCAGTCACCACAGACTGGGTTGAGTATGGAAAGCCATGACCCAGAGAAGTCACATTCCTCCTAATTCCTTGATACAATGTTGATGCACCAGAGGACTGAGCCTGAGATGTAGACGCAGACTGGCCTGTCTGAAGCAGTGTTGTAGTGCCAGGCTGGTATGATGACTGGATGTGGAACCCAGGTATTTCGGAAAGGGTTGCAGTCAATGGACGCTGTGCAATATTGTACACGCCAGAGGTTTGACTTGGATATGAAGCAGAAGCTCCCGAAGGCTGACTCTGAGGAAGAACAGGCTGGCCTGTCTGAAGGAGTGTTGTAGTGCTAGGCTGGTATGATGACTGGGTCTGGGATCCAGATGTCTGGTTTGCAGTCACCACAGACTGGGTTGAGTATGGAAAGCCATGACCCAGAGATGTCACATTCCTCCTAATTCCTTGATACAATGTTGATGCGCCAGAGGACTGAGCCTGAGATGTAGACGCAGACTGGCCTGTCTGAAGCAGTGTTGTAGTGCCAGGCTGGTATGATGACTGGATGTGGAACCCAGGTATTTCGGAAAGGGTTGCAGTCAATGGACGCTGTGCAATATTGTACACGCCAGAGGTTTGACTTGGATATGAAGCAGAAGCTCCCGAAGGCTGACTCTGAGGAAGAACAGGCTGGCCTGTCTGAAGGAGTGTTGTAGTGCTAGGCTGGTATGATGACTGGGTCTGGGATCCAGAGGCTTGAGAAGATGGAATTGTCTGACCTTGTACAATGGTGTACCATTTAGCATGTCCTGAAGGTGCAGCTCCATGGCTGCCAAGAGCCTGAGATGTAGAAGCAGACTGGCCTGTCTGAAGCAGTGTTGTGGTGCCAGGCTGGTATGATGACTGGGTCTGGGCTCCAGATGTCTGGTTTGCAGTCACCACAGACTGGGTTGAGTATGGAAAGCCATGACCCAGAGAAGTCACATTCCTCCTAATTCCTTGATACAATGTTGATGCACCAGAGGACTGAGCCTGAGATGTAGGAGCAGACTGGGCTGTCTGAAGCAGTGTTGTAGTGCCAGGCTGGTATGATGACTGGGTCTGGGATCCAGATGTCTGGTTTGTAGTGACCACAGACTGGGAGGAGGAAGGAATTATATGACCCAGTGACGTCAGATACCTGCCAGAGCTAATCCCTTGATACAACGTTGATGCGCCAGAGGACTGAGCCTGAGATGTAGACGCAGACTGGCCTGTCTGAAGCAGTGTTGTAGTGCCAGCCTGGTATGATGACTGGATGTGGAACCCAGGTATTTCGGAAAGGGTTGCAGTCAATGGACGCTGTGCAATATTGTACACGCCAGAGGTTTGACTTGGATATGGAGCAGAAGCTCCCGAAGGCTGACTCTGAGGAAGAACAGGCTGGCCTGTCTGAAGCAGTGTTGTAGTGCTAGGCTGGTATGATGACTGGGTCTGGGATCCAGACGCTTGAGAAGATGGAATTGTCTGACCTTGTACAATGGTGTACCATTTAGCATGTCCTGAAGGTGCAGCTCCATGGCTGCCAAGAGCCTGAGATGTAGAAGCAGACTGGCCTGTCTGAAGCAGTGTTGTGGTGCCAGGCTGGTATGATGACTGGGTCTGGGATCCAGATGTCTGGTTTGCAGTCACCACAGACTGGGTTGAGTATGGAAAGCCATGACCCAGAGAAGTCACATTCCTCCTAATTCCTTGATACAATGTTGATGCACCAGAGGACTGAGCCTGAGATGTAGGAGCAGACTGGCCTGTCTGAAGAAGTGTTGTAGTGCCAGGCTGGTATGATGACTGGGTCTGGGATCCAGATGTCTGGTTTGCAGTCACCACAGACTGGGTTGAGTATGGAAAGCCATGACCCAGAGAAGTCACATTCCTCCTAATTCCTTGATACAATGTTGATGCACCAGAGGACTGAGCCTGAGATGTAGACGCAGACTGGCCTGTCTGAAGCAGTGTTGTAGTGCCAGGCTGGTATGATGACTGGATGTGGAACCCAGGTATTTCGGAAAGGGTTGCAGTCAATGGACGCTGTGCAATATTGTACACGCCAGAGGTTTGACTTGGATATGAAGCAGAAGCTCCCGAAGGCTGACTCTGAGGAAGAACAGGCCTGCCTGTCTGAAGGAGTGTTGTAGTGCTAGGCTGGTATGATGACTGGGTCTGGGATCCAGATGTCTGGTTTGCGGTCACCACAGACTGGGTTGAGTATGGAAAGCCATGACCCAGAGAAGTCACATTCCTCCTAATCCCTGGATACAATGTTGATGCACCAGAGGACTGAGCCTGAGATGTAGAAGCAGACTGGACTGTCTGAACCTGTGTTGTGGTGCCAGGCTGGTATGATGACTGGGTCTGGGATCCAGAGGCTTGAGAAGATGGAATTGTCTGACCTTGTACAATGGTGTACCATTTAGCATGTCCTGAAGGTGCAGCTCCATGGCTGCCAAGAGCCTGAGATGTAGAAGCAGACTGGCCTGTCTGAAGCAGTGTTGTGGTGCCAGGCTGGTATGATGACTGGGTCTGGGATCCAGATGTCTGGTTTGTATTGACCACAGACTGGGAGGAGGATGGAATTATATGACCCAGTGAAGTCAGATACCTGCCAGAGCTAATCCCTCGATACAACGTTGACGCACCAGAGGACTGAGCCTGAGATGTAGACGCAGACTGGCCTGTCTGAACCTGTGTTGTGGTGCCAGGCTGGTATGATGACTGGATGTGGAACCCAGGCATTTGGGAAGAGGATGCAATCAGAGGACCCTGTACAACAGAGTACATGCCAGAGGTTTGACTTGGATATGAAGCTGAAGCTCCGAAAGACTCAGGCTGGGCAATAGACTGAACCTGTGTTGTGGTGCTAGGCTGGTATGACGACTGGGTCTGGGATCCAGATGTCTGGTTTGCAGTGCCCCCAAACTGGAACCTGGATGGTCTTTGGAATCCACCGTTATTCTGACCTTTTTGAGGCCAAGATTGAGAGAGCAAAGTGCCACAGTTTTCAGGCTTGAGAGATTCAAACCAATAGAGCCTTGAGGACTGAGTCATCAAGTTGTCCTGCGGTTGAACCATGGGAGTTGCTTGACCTTGAGCATTTAGTACAGGTTTACCTTGAGCAGCACCACCAGAAGACTGAACAAAACTAGAATCCTGTTGAGCAGTTTGGACTTCTGAAGTATAACTGAAACTACTAGAATTTCCTCCGTCAACATTTCCGTTTGCACTTTTTCTGGACAGTAGCTCCAAAGCTTGAACAGGCGTAGCGAAGTGAAAATTTTGGTTCCATGTTGCATTAGAACGTCCAGCTTGCCAATCAACAACAGAGGTTGTATTCCACACTGTGAGGGATAAATCCAATTTTAGATTATAGATTTGCAACTATACATGCAAATATTTTAGATTTAAAAGGTCATTTTAAAAGCCTACCTCCGAATCCACTTGTATCTCTCCAAAGAACCAAAGCAATGAAAATTAGATGGAGCCTGTAAGAAAAAAAAAAAAAAAAAAAAGTTACATACCTAAAATCATGGGGGGAAAAAAACATGTAAAAAAAAAAAAAAAAAAGAAAAAAGAAAAAAAAAAGAAAAAAAAAGAAAAAAAAGGAGAACAAACACAGGATACATACCCCTTCATTGCCCATGACATATCTCAAAAGAAGATTACCAAAAGGAGGCCCCACTACTAACATAAAATCTACACTTTGCCCAAATACTATAGCCACCACCACCCTAAACATGCTACTTATATAATTAGTTTCACCTGGTCACATGTCACCTAACAGATTAAAAGTTAAGTCTCTCCAGGGTCCTAAACAAGCTTGGTTATCTTCAGTCTTGTCTTTTAGCCTCATGCGTTATCATTAGGTCCCCTATAGGTTATGGAGAGATCTTGACACCTTGCCTACAAGCAACACTGACTTGCGCAGCATGCACCGCTTGGTTTTTTACAATTCTACAGTTTGGTTCTATGCTCAGTGTTCATTTAAATTCAAGTTTGCCTATTTTATGCAACCAATATGATGAGCCATCTTATGTGATGTAGCAAAGACATGACTCTGTAGTTACAATGAAGAAGCAGCTAATTATTTGCAACTATTTTTGAATCTGAGCCTTCATCAATGAAGAGAGACATGAACATGTACAATTTTAAGATGTCTTTAATGCAAAGCAATACTGGGTATAAACCACAGAATTCATAAAACATGAGAAAATCAACAGCAGCAAAATAAAGGTGCACCTCTAAAGCATCAGTATACATATATACCAAGCATGACACAGATTCTGCTTAGGTGGAATTTCAATAAGCTTTTTGTACATATATCACACACACACACACACACACACACACACACATGGAATTGTTTTCAGGACAGAGCTCTTTGCAAGTTTTGTTACATGAGACATTAAAGGGGAACTATTATGCAAAATTCACTTTTAAATGGTGTTTGAACATAACTCTGTGTCGGCAGAGTGTGTACACAACCACCCTACAATGGTAAAAATCCACCCACTCCTTTGATATATTCCCAATAAATCATAAACAGTGTCTCAAAATGAGTCGATTTCATTTGCTCCCTAACGTGATGTCATGTTGGAACAAGCCCCGCCCTATTACCATAGATCCTCCCCTGAGTGAGCTGCACACAATCCACCATGCTTTCCACACATGTCTCAGCTTCGTAAGCGTTGTAAGTGTTCTGTTGTTGGCTGTAAGATTGAACATAAGAGTCTTCATGTACTCCCGGCAATAGAGCCACTGAAGACGCAGTGGAGAAGTTGTATTTTTGAAGGAAATATGCCCCCAAAATACCTAAATTCGTGTATGTTTGTGCACGTCGTTTTACACCAGACTGCTTTGTGAAACATCTGGTAAAAAGTCTCAAAATAGGTCTCCTTTAACAAAAATCAGTAAAAGGGGAAACACACGGTCACGTGTGGTTTGCACTGCAAGGACAATCGGCTGCCCTTCCTGTAGCATTGCCTTAGGCATCTTACATTACAAGACATTGCAGATTATTGATCTGGCCACATCTGCAGTCCTCAGGCCACCCTGCAGGATGCCTATGGCATGTTCACACAGGCGAGCAGGCACCCTAGGCATCTTTCTTCTGGTGTTTTTCAGAGTCAGTAGAAAGACCCCTTTAACGTCCCACGTTATTGTAACCGTGACCACCTATAAACAGTTAGTGTCCTAACGACTCTTCCACAAGAGCAGGTGCAATAATTGTTCATGGTTCATTGAACAAGCATGGAAGACATTGTTTACAGATCTTTTATTGGAAAGGGTTTCAAACTTATTTGGATTTTACTAAAATTCTTTAAAATACAGTCTCCTGCTAAAGGGACATTTCTTTTCACAGAGTTCACTGCAGTCATGCTAGGAGAATACAAACCTGAGAGTTTAGTCAAAGCATATTTCAAGAGCAAGAGCTATGAAAATTAACACAAAAGTTTCAAACCATTTTGGCCAGAATTGCATAAACAGTGTTGAAAACTAGCTACACTTTCTGCAAATACTTCACTGCTCAAAATCTGAGTGAGCCTTGAACAAAGACAAGGACTGACCAAAGGCAAGATACTGGCAAGTGTTCTATACGCACTGCTAATGAATTATTTATTACTTCATTATTCAAACCACTGAGGAAAGTGAGATTAGTCTGTGACCATAAAAAGGTTTTAGTGAAAATAAGCATGATCAAATGCTATAGATTGAAAAGACTCCAAATACAGACTAAATTCATTACCCATCAAGTGAGAATTTCATTTGAGGAAACACAGCCAAGTCAAAATGTGCATTCTCCTTTTATTGCAACAAAAATTCAGGCAAACAATAAAAAGCACCACAAATGAGCATATATTCAGTCAGCGATCAAAGCACTCAGTAGTTAATCTTACAGTTGAGATTGTCAGGAGGGCCTGGTGTTGTGAAATGGGGGGGGGGGGGGGGGGGGGGGGGGGAGCTGTAAGTGGCTGAGCTCACAATTTCAGGTGTATTGGAAAAGCTTTGTGGAACACAGAATGCTGATGAGGCACTGATTCCAGAAAGTGTCCCATGAATTCTTGGTTCACAGGTTGTGTGTCTGTACACTCTGGCTTCGAACAAATTTGTTGTTTGCAGCTCCTTGAGGAGAATTGCAGAAACCAAATGGAAAGTTACACACCGAGCTGTACTGGTCATGTACTGGCAATGTACCCTGGAAATCAATGCCTGCAAAATTCTGTGAGGTACCTGGAATGGGTACAGCAGCAAAAGAGCCTGTGCCTTGAGATGATGTGGCAACACGAGGAGAGGTTTGGCTGGATGCTATAGAGGCAATTGCACTCTCCACCATTGAGCATTGTGTTTGTCGGCAAGGCTTGGGTAGAGAGACTGGGGGAGTGGCAACAGTTTGTGGGACAGGTGAGAAGTGTGTAGATGTGTGAAATGCTGGGGTCTGTACATTATTCTGAGACATGGCAGAAGTCCCAGCACTTTGGTTCAGAAACGGCAAAATATTGTTGATTGTTCTTGTTTGGGGATCAGAGCTCAGAGATTGAGAAACCGACACGTTCCGTAGCAAATTATGGAATCTAGGAGGAGTTATCGTATGCCAATTTGGAGCCTGAAAGTTGCCGTGAGCCAAAGATGTAGAAGCAGACTGACCCACCAAAGCATTTGTTGTGGTGTCAGGCTGAAATGACTGGTCCTGCAATCCAGAGATTTTGTTTGTAGTGACCACAGAGTGGGAGGAGGATGGAATGCTCTGACCCAGTGAAGTCAGATACCTGCCAGAGCTAATCCCTTGATAGAATGTTGAGGCACCAGAGGACTGAGCCTGAGATGTAGAAGCAGACAGGCCTGTCTGAAGCAGTGTTGTGGTGCCAGGCTGGTATGATGACTGGGTCTGGGATCCAGATGTCTGGTTTGCAGTCACCACAGACTGGGTTGAGTATGGAAAGCCATGACCCAGAGAAGTCACATTCCTCCTAATTCCTTGATACAATGTTGATGCGCCAGAGGACTGAGCCTGAGATGTAGACGCAGACTGGCCTGTCTGAAGCAGTGTTGTAGTGCCAGGCTGGTATGATGACTGGATGTGGAACCCAGGTATTTCGGAAAGGGTTGCAGTCAATGGACGCTGTGCAATATTGTACACGCCAGAGGTTTGACTTGGATATGGAGCAGAAGCTCCCGAAGGCTGACTCTGAGGAAGAACAGGCTGGCCTGTCTGAAGCAGTGTTGTAGTGCTAGGCTGGTATGATGACTGGGTCTGGGATCCAGACGCTTGAGAAGATGGAATTGTCTGACCTTGTACAATGGTGTACCATTTAGCATGTCCTGAAGGTGCAGCTCCATGGCTGCCAAGAGCCTGAGATGTAGAAGCAGACTGGCCTGTCTGAAGCAGTGTTGTGGTGCCAGGCTGGTATGATGACTGGGTCTGGGATCCAGATGTCTGGTTTGCAGTCACCACAGACTGGGTTGAGTATGGAAAGCCATGACCCAGAGAAGTCACATTCCTCCTAATTCCTTGATACAATGTTGATGCACCAGAGGACTGAGCCTGAGATGTAGGAGCAGACTGGCCTGTCTGAAGCAGTGTTGTAGTGCCAGGCTGGTATGATGACTGGGTCTGGGATCCAGATGTCTGGTTTGCAGTCACCACAGACTGGGTTGAGTATGGAAAGCCATGACCCAGAGAAGTCACATTCCTCCTAATTCCTTGATACAATGTTGATGCACCAGAGGACTGAGCCTGAGATGTAGACGCAGACTGGCCTGTCTGAAGCAGTGTTGTAGTGCCAGGCTGGTATGATGACTGGATGTGGAACCCAGGTATTTCGGAAAGGGTTGCAGTCAATGGACGCTGTGCAATATTGTACACGCCAGAGGTTTGACTTGGATATGGAGCAGAAGCTCCCGAAGGCTGACTCTGAGGAAGAACAGGCTGGCCTGTCTGAAGCAGTGTTGTAGTGCTAGGCTGGTATGATGACTGGGTCTGGGATCCAGACGCTTGAGAAGATGGAATTGTCTGACCTTGTACAATGGTGTACCATTTAGCATGTCCTGAAGGTGCAGCTCCATGGCTGCCAAGAGCCTGGGATGTAGAAGCAGACTGGCCTGTCTGAAGCAGTGTTGTGGTGCCAGGCTGGTATGATGACTGGGTCTGGGATCCAGATGTCTGGTTTGCAGTCACCACAGACTGGGTTGAGTATGGAAAGCCATGACCCAGAGAAGTCACATTCCTCCTAATTCCTTGATACAATGTTGATGCACCAGAGGACTGAGCCTGAGATGTAGACGCAGACTGGCCTGTCTGAAGCAGTGTTGTAGTGCCCGGCTGGTATGATGACTGGATGTGGAACCCAGGTATTTCGGAAAGGGTTGCTGTCAATGGACGCTGTGCAATATTGTACACGCCAGAGGTTTGACTTGGATATGAAGCAGAAGCTCCCGAAGGCTGACTCTGAGGAAGAACAGGCCTGCCTGTCTGAAGGAGTGTTGTAGTGCTAGGCTGGTATGATGACTGGGTCTGGGATCCAGATGTCTGGTTTGCGGTCACCACAGACTGGGTTGAGTATGGAAAGCCATGAACCAGAGAAGTCACATTCCTCCTAATTCCTTGATACAATGTTGATGCACCAGAGGACTGAGCCTGAGATGTAGGAGCAGACTGGCCTGTCTGAAGCAGTGTTGTGGTGCCAGGCTGGTATGATGACTGGGTCTGGGATCCAGATGTCTGGTTTGTAGTGACCACAGACTGGGAGGAGGATGGAATTATATGACCCAGTGAAGTCAGATACCTGCCAGAGCTAATCCCTTGATACAACGTTGACGCACCAGAGGACTGAGCCTGAGATGTAGGAGCAGACTGGCCTGTCTGAAGCAGTGTTGTAGTGCCAGGCTGGTATGATGACTGGGTCTGGGATCCAGATGTCTGGTTTGCAGTCACCACAGACTGGGTTGAGTATGGAAAGCCATGACCCAGAGAAGTCACATTCCTCCTAATTCCTTGATACAATGTTGATGCACCAGAGGACTGAGCCTGAGATGTAGACGCAGACTGGCCTGTCTGAAGCAGTGTTGTAGTGCCAGGCTGGTATGATGACTGGATGTGGAACCCAGGTATTTCGGAAAGGGTTGCAGTCAATGGACGCTGTGCAATATTGTACACGCCAGAGGTTTGACTTGGATATGAAGCAGAAGCTCCCGAAGGCTGACTCTGAGGAAGAACAGGCTGGCCTGTCTGAAGGAGCGTTGTAGTGCTAGGCTGGTATGATGACTGGGTCTGGGATCCAGACGCTTGAGAAGATGGAATTGTCTGACCTTGTACAATGGTGTACCATTTAGCATGTCCTGAAGGTGTAGCTCCATGGCTGCCAAGAGCCTGAGATGTAGAAGCAGACTGGCCTGTCTGAAGCAGTGTTGTGGTGCCAGGCTGGTATGATGACTGGGTCTGGGATCCAGATGTCTGGTTTGTAGTGACCACAGACTGGGAGGAGGATGGAATTATATGACCCAGTGAAGTCAGATACCTGCCAGAGCTAATCCCTTGATACAACGTTGACGCACCAGAGGACTGAGCCTGAGATGTAGACGCAGACTGGCCTGTCTGAACCTGTGTTGTGGTGCCAGGCTGGTATGATGACTGGATGTGGAACCCAGGCATTTGGGAAGAGGATGCAATCAGAGGACCCTGTACAACAGAGTACATGCCAGAGGTTTGACTTGGATATGAAGCTGAAGCTCCGAAAGACTCAGGCTGGGCAATAGACTCGCCTGTCTGAACCTGTGTTGTGGTGCTAGGCTGGTATGACGACTGGGTCTGGGATCCAGATGTCTGGTTTGCAGTGCCTCCAAACTGGAACCTGGAAGGTCTTTGGAATCCACCGTTATTCTGACCTTTTTGAGGCCAAGATTGAGAGAGCAAAGTGCCACAGTTTTCAGGCTTGAGAGATTCAAACCAATAGAGCCTTGAGGACTGAGTCATCATCAAGTTGTCCTGCGGTTGAACCATGGGAGTTGCTTGACCTTGAGCATTTAGTACAGGTTTACCTTGAGCAGCACCACCAGAAGACTGAACAAAACTAGAATCCTGTTGAGCAGTTTGGACTTCTGAAGTATAACTGAAACTACTAGAATTTCCTCCGTCAACATTTCCATTTGCACTTTTTCTGGACAGTAGCTCCAAAGCTTGAACAGGCGTAGCGAAGTGAAAATTTTGGTTCCATGTTGCATTAGAACGTCCAGCTTGCCAATCAACAACAGAGGTTGTATTCCACACTGTGAGGGATAAATCCAATTTTAGATTATAGATTTGCAACTATACATGCAAATATTTTAGATTTAAAAGTTCATTTTAAAAGCCTACCTCCGAATCCACTTGTATCTCTCCAAAGAACCAAAGCAATGAAAATTAGATGGAGCCTGTAAGAAAAAAAAAAAAAGTTACATACCTAAAATCATGGGGGAAAAAAACATGTTAAAAAAAAAAGAAAAAGAAAAAAGAAAAAAAAAAGAAAAAAAAGGAGAACAAACACAGGATACATACCCCTTCATTGCCCATGACATATCTCAAAAGAAGATTACCAAAAGGAGGCCCCACTACTAACATAAAATCTACACTTTGCCCAAATACTATAGCCACCACCACCCTAAACATGCTACTTATATAATTAGTTTCACCTGGTCACATGTCACCTAACAGATTAAAAGTTAAGTCTCTCCAGGGTCCTAAACAAGCTTGGTTATCTTCAGTCTTGTCTTTTAGCCTCATGCGTTATCATTAGGTCCCCTATAGGTTATGGAGAGATCTTGACACCTTGCCTACAAGCAACACTGATTTGCGCAGCATGCACCGCTTGGTTTTTTACAATTCTACAGTTTGGTTCTATGCTCAGTGTTCATTTAAATTCAAGTTTGCCTATTTTATGCAACCAATATGATGAGCCATCATATGTGATGTAGCAAAGACATGACTCTATAGTTACAATGAAGAAGCAGCTAATTATTTGCAACTATTTTTGAATCTGAGCCTTCATCAATGAAGAGAGACATGAACATGTACAATTTTAAGATGTCTTTAATGCAAAGCAATACTGGGTATAAACCACAGAATTCATAAAACATGAGAAAATCAACAGCAGCAAAATAAAGGTGCACCTCTAAAGCATCAGTATACATATATACCAAGCATGACACAGATTCTGCTTAGGTGGAATTTCAATAAGCTTCTTGTACATATATCACACACACACACACACACACACACACACACACACACACACACACACACACATGGAATTGTTTTCAGGACAGAGCTCTTTGCAAGTTTTGTTACATGAGACATTAAAGGGGAACTATTATGCAAAATTCACTTTTAAATGGTGTTTGAACATAACTCTGTGTCGGCAGAGTGTGTACACAACCACCCTACAATGGTAAAAATCCACCCACTCCTTTGATATATTCCCAATAAATCATAAACAGTGTCTCAAAATGAGTCGATTTCATTTGCTCCCTAACGTGATGTCATGTTGGAACAAGCCCCGCCCTATTACCATAGATCCTCCCCTGAGTGAGCTGCACACAATCCACCATGCTTTCCACACATGTCTCAGCTTCGTAAGCATTGTAAGTGTTCTGTTGTTGGCTGTAAGATTGAACATAAGAGTCTTCATGTACTCCCGGCAATAGAGCCACTGAAGACGCAGTGGAGAAGTTGTATTTTTGAAGGAAATATGCCCCCAAAATACCTAAATTCGTGTATGTTTGTGCACGTCGTTTTACACCAGACTGCTTTGTGAAACATCTGGTAAAAAGTCTCAAAATAGGTCTCCTTTAACAAAAATCAGTAAAAGGGGAAACACACGGTCACGTGTGGTTTGCACTGCAAGGACAATCGGCTGCCCTTCCTGTAGCATTGCCTTAGGCATCTTACATTACAAGACATTGCAGATTATTGATCTGGCCACATCTGCAGTCCTCAGGCCACCCTGCAGGATGCCTATGGCATGTTCACACAGGCGAGCAGGCACCCTAGGCATCTTTCTTCTGGTGTTTTTCAGAGTCAGTAGAAAGACCCCTTTAATGTCCCACGTTATTGTAACCGTGACCACCTATAAACAGTTAGTGTCCTAACGACTCTTCCACAAGAGCAGGTGCAATAATTGTTCATGGTTCATTGAACAAGCATGGAAGACATTGTTTACAGATCTTTTATTGGAAAGGGTTTCAAACTTATTTGGATTTTACTAAAATTCTTTAAAATACAGTCTCCTGCTAAAGGGACATTTCTTTTCACAGAGTTCACTGCAGTCATGCTAGGAGAATACAAACCTGAGAGTTTAGTCAAAGCATATTTCAAGAGCAAGAGCTATGAAAATTAACACAAAAGTTTCAAACCATTTTGGCCAGAATTGCATAAACAGTGTTGAAAACTAGCTACACTTTCTGCAAATACTTCACTGCTCAAAATCTGAGTGAGCCTTGAACAAAGACAAGGACTGACCAAAGGCAAGATACTGGCAAGTGTTCTATACGCACTGCTAATGAATTATTTATTACTTCATTATTCAAACCACTGAGGAAAGTGAGATTAGTCTGTGACCATAAAAAGGTTTTAGTGAAAATAAGCATGATCAAATGCTATAGATTGAAAAGACTCCAAATACAGACTAAATTCATTACCCATCAAGTGAGAATTTCATTTGAGGAAACACAGCCAAGTCAAAATGTGCATTCTCCTTTTATTGCAGCAAAAATTCAGGCAAACAATAAAAAGCACCACAAATGAGCATATATTCAGTCAGCGATCAAAGCACTCAGTAGTTAATCTTACAGTTGAGATTGTCAGGAGGGCCTGGTGTTGGGAAATGGGGGGGAGCTGTAAGTGGCTGAGCTCACAATTTCAGGTGTATTGGAAAAGCTTTGTGGAACACAGAATGCTGATGAGGCACTGATTCCAGAAAGTGTCCCATGAATTCTTGGTTCACAGGTTGTGTGTCTGTACACTCTGGCTTCGAACAAATTTGTTGTTTGCAGCTCCTTGAGGAGAATTGCAGAAACCAAATGGAAAGTTACACACCGAGCTGTACTGGTCATGTACTGGCAATGTACCCTGGAAATCAATGCCTGCAAAATTCTGTGAGGTACCTGGAATGGGTACAGCAGCAAAAGAGCCTGTGCCTTGAGATGATGTGGCAACACGAGGAGAGGTTTGGCTGGATGCTATAGAGGCAATTGCACTCTCCACCATTGAGCATTGTGTCTGTCGGCAAGGCTTGGGTAGAGAGACTGGGGGAGTGGCAACAGTTTGTGGGACAGGTGAGAAGTGTGTAGATGTGTGAAATGCTGGGGTCTGTACATTATTCTGAGACATGGCAGAAGTCCCAGCACTTTGGTTCAGAAACGGCAAAATATTGTTGATTGTTCTTGTTTGGGGATCAGAGCTCAGAGATTGAGAAACCGACACGTTCCGTAGCAAATTATGGAATCTAGGAGGAGTTATCGTATGCCAATTTGGAGCCTGAAAGTTGCCGTGAGCCAAAGATGTAGAAGCAGACTGACCCACCAAAGCATTTGTTGTGGTGTCAGGCTGAAATGACTGGTCCTGCAATCCAGAGATTTTGTTTGTAGTGACCACAGAGTGGGAGGAGGATGGAATGCTCTGACCCAGTGAAGTCAGATACCTGCCAGAGCTAATCCCTTGATAGAATGTTGAGGCACCAGAGGACTGAGCCTGAGATGTAGACGCAGACTGGCCTGTCTGAAGCAGTGTTGTAGTGCCAGGCTGGTATGATGACTGGATGTGGAACCCAGGTATTTCGGAAAGGGTTGCAGTCAATGGACGCTGTGCAATATTGTACACGCCAGAGGTTTGACTTGGATATGAAGCAGAAGCTCCCGAAGGCTGACTCTGAGGAAGAACAGGCTGGCCTGTCTGAAGGAGTGTTGTAGTGCTAGGCTGGTATGATGACTGGGTCTGGGATCCAGATGTCTGGTTTGCAGTCACCACAGACTGGGTTGAGTATGGAAAGCCATGACCCAGAGATGTCACATTCCTCCTAATTCCTTGATACAATGTTGATGCGCCAGAGGACTGAGCCTGAGATGTAGACGCAGACTGGCCTGTCTGAAGCAGTGTTGTAGTGCCAGGCTGGTATGATGACTGGATGTGGAACCCAGGTATTTCGGAAAGGGTTGCAGTCAATGGACGCTGTGCAATATTGTACACGCCAGAGGTTTGACTTGGATATGAAGCAGAAGCTCCCGAAGGCTGACTCTGAGGAAGAACAGGCTGGCCTGTCTGAAGGAGTGTTGTAGTGCTAGGCTGGTATGATGACTGGGTCTGGGATCCAGAGGCTTGAGAAGATGGAATTGTCTGACCTTGTACAATGGTGTACCATTTAGCATGTCCTGAAGGTGCAGCTCCATGGCTGCCAAGAGCCTGAGATGTAGAAGCAGACTGGCCTGTCTGAAGCAGTGTTGTGGTGCCAGGCTGGTATGATGACTGGGTCTGGGCTCCAGATGTCTGGTTTGCAGTCACCACAGACTGGGTTGAGTATGGAAAGCCATGACCCAGAGAAGTCACATTCCTCCTAATTCCTTGATACAATGTTGATGCACCAGAGGACTGAGCCTGAGATGTAGGAGCAGACTGGGCTGTCTGAAGCAGTGTTGTAGTGCCAGGCTGGTATGATGACTGGGTCTGGGATCCAGATGTCTGGTTTGTAGTGACCACAGACTGGGAGGAGGAAGGAATTATATGACCCAGTGACGTCAGATACCTGCCAGAGCTAATCCCTTGATACAACGTTGATGCGCCAGAGGACTGAG
Organism: Ictalurus punctatus; assembly: GCF_001660625.3. NCBI lineage: Eukaryota > Metazoa > Chordata > Actinopteri > Siluriformes > Ictaluridae > Ictalurus > Ictalurus punctatus. The sequence continues at coordinate 24,093,084 of NC_030431.2, forward strand.
CCTGAGATGTAGACGCAGACTGGCCTGTCTGAAGCAGTGTTGTAGTGCCAGCCTGGTATGATGACTGGATGTGGAACCCAGGTATTTCGGAAAGGGTTGCAGTCAATGGACGCTGTGCAATATTGTACACGCCAGAGGTTTGACTTGGATATGGAGCAGAAGCTCCCGAAGGCTGACTCTGAGGAAGAACAGGCTGGCCTGTCTGAAGCAGTGTTGTAGTGCTAGGCTGGTATGATGACTGGGTCTGGGATCCAGACGCTTGAGAAGATGGAATTGTCTGACCTTGTACAATGGTGTACCATTTAGCATGTCCTGAAGGTGCAGCTCCATGGCTGCCAAGAGCCTGAGATGTAGAAGCAGACTGGCCTGTCTGAAGCAGTGTTGTGGTGCCAGGCTGGTATGATGACTGGGTCTGGGATCCAGATGTCTGGTTTGCAGTCACCACAGACTGGGTTGAGTATGGAAAGCCATGACCCAGAGAAGTCACATTCCTCCTAATTCCTTGATACAATGTTGATGCACCAGAGGACTGAGCCTGAGATGTAGGAGCAGACTGGCCTGTCTGAAGAAGTGTTGTAGTGCCAGGCTGGTATGATGACTGGGTCTGGGATCCAGATGTCTGGTTTGCAGTCACCACAGACTGGGTTGAGTATGGAAAGCCATGACCCAGAGAAGTCACATTCCTCCTAATTCCTTGATACAATGTTGATGCACCAGAGGACTGAGCCTGAGATGTAGACGCAGACTGGCCTGTCTGAAGCAGTGTTGTAGTGCCAGGCTGGTATGATGACTGGATGTGGAACCCAGGTATTTCGGAAAGGGTTGCAGTCAATGGACGCTGTGCAATATTGTACACGCCAGAGGTTTGACTTGGATATGAAGCAGAAGCTCCCGAAGGCTGACTCTGAGGAAGAACAGGCCTGCCTGTCTGAAGGAGTGTTGTAGTGCTAGGCTGGTATGATGACTGGGTCTGGGATCCAGATGTCTGGTTTGCGGTCACCACAGACTGGGTTGAGTATGGAAAGCCATGACCCAGAGAAGTCACATTCCTCCTAATCCCTGGATACAATGTTGATGCACCAGAGGACTGAGCCTGAGATGTAGAAGCAGACTGGACCTTCTGAACCTGTGTTGTGGTGCCAGGCTGGTATGATGACTGGGTCTGGGATCCAGAGGCTTGAGAAGATGGAATTGTCTGACCTTGTACAATGGTGTACCATTTAGCATGTCCTGAAGGTGCAGCTCCATGGCTGCCAAGAGCCTGAGATGTAGAAGCAGACTGGCCTGTCTGAAGCAGTGTTGTGGTGCCAGGCTGGTATGATGACTGGGTCTGGGATCCAGATGTCTGGTTTGTATTGACCACAGACTGGGAGGAGGATGGAATTATATGACCCAGTGAAGTCAGATACCTGCCAGAGCTAATCCCTCGATACAACGTTGACGCACCAGAGGACTGAGCCTGAGATGTAGACGCAGACTGGCCTGTCTGAACCTGTGTTGTGGTGCCAGGCTGGTATGATGACTGGATGTGGAACCCAGGCATTTGGGAAGAGGATGCAATCAGAGGACCCTGTACAACAGAGTACATGCCAGAGGTTTGACTTGGATATGAAGCTGAAGCTCCGAAAGACTCAGGCTGGGCAATAGACTGAACCTGTGTTGTGGTGCTAGGCTGGTATGACGACTGGGTCTGGGATCCAGATGTCTGGTTTGCAGTGCCCCCAAACTGGAACCTGGATGGTCTTTGGAATCCACCGTTATTCTGACCTTTTTGAGGCCAAGATTGAGAGAGCAAAGTGCCACAGTTTTCAGGCTTGAGAGATTCAAACCAATAGAGCCTTGAGGACTGAGTCATCAAGTTGTCCTGCGGTTGAACCATGGGAGTTGCTTGACCTTGAGCATTTAGTACAGGTTTACCTTGAGCAGCACCACCAGAAGACTGAACAAAACTAGAATCCTGTTGAGCAGTTTGGACTTCTGAAGTATAACTGAAACTACTAGAATTTCCTCCGTCAACATTTCCGTTTGCACTTTTTCTGGACAGTAGCTCCAAAGCTTGAACAGGCGTAGCGAAGTGAAAATTTTGGTTCCATGTTGCATTAGAACGTCCAGCTTGCCAATCAACAACAGAGGTTGTATTCCACACTGTGAGGGATAAATCCAATTTTAGATTATAGATTTGCAACTATACATGCAAATATTTTAGATTTAAAAGGTCATTTTAAAAGCCTACCTCCGAATCCACTTGTATCTCTCCAAAGAACCAAAGCAATGAAAATTAGATGGAGCCTGTAAGAAAAAAAAAAAAAAAAAAGTTACATACCTAAAATCATGGGGGGAAAAAAACATGTAAAAAAAAAAAAAAAAAAGAAAAAAGAAAAAAAAAAGAAAAAAAAAGAAAAAAAAGGAGAACAAACACAGGATACATACCCCTTCATTGCCCATGACATATCTCAAAAGAAGATTACCAAAAGGAGGCCCCACTACTAACATAAAATCTACACTTTGCCCAAATACTATAGCCACCACCACCCTAAACATGCTACTTATATAATTAGTTTCACCTGGTCACATGTCACCTAACAGATTAAAAGTTAAGTCTCTCCAGGGTCCTAAACAAGCTTGGTTATCTTCAGTCTTGTCTTTTAGCCTCATGCGTTATCATTAGGTCCCCTATAGGTTATGGAGAGATCTTGACACCTTGCCTACAAGCAACACTGACTTGCGCAGCATGCACCGCTTGGTTTTTTACAATTCTACAGTTTGGTTCTATGCTCAGTGTTCATTTAAATTCAAGTTTGCCTATTTTATGCAACCAATATGATGAGCCATCTTATGTGATGTAGCAAAGACATGACTCTGTAGTTACAATGAAGAAGCAGCTAATTATTTGCAACTATTTTTGAATCTGAGCCTTCATCAATGAAGAGAGACATGAACATGTACAATTTTAAGATGTCTTTAATGCAAAGCAATACTGGGTATAAACCACAGAATTCATAAAACATGAGAAAATCAACAGCAGCAAAATAAAGGTGCACCTCTAAAGCATCAGTATACATATATACCAAGCATGACACAGATTCTGCTTAGGTGGAATTTCAATAAGCTTTTTGTACATATATCACACACACACACACACACACACACACACATGGAATTGTTTTCAGGACAGAGCTCTTTGCAAGTTTTGTTACATGAGACATTAAAGGGGAACTATTATGCAAAATTCACTTTTAAATGGTGTTTGAACATAACTCTGTGTCGGCAGAGTGTGTACACAACCACCCTACAATGGTAAAAATCCACCCACTCCTTTGATATATTCCCAATAAATCATAAACAGTGTCTCAAAATGAGTCGATTTCATTTGCTCCCTAACGTGATGTCATGTTGGAACAAGCCCCGCCCTATTACCATAGATCCTCCCCTGAGTGAGCTGCACACAATCCACCATGCTTTCCACACATGTCTCAGCTTCGTAAGCGTTGTAAGTGTTCTGTTGTTGGCTGTAAGATTGAACATAAGAGTCTTCATGTACTCCCGGCAATAGAGCCACTGAAGACGCAGTGGAGAAGTTGTATTTTTGAAGGAAATATGCCCCCAAAATACCTAAATTCGTGTATGTTTGTGCACGTCGTTTTACACCAGACTGCTTTGTGAAACATCTGGTAAAAAGTCTCAAAATAGGTCTCCTTTAACAAAAATCAGTAAAAGGGGAAACACACGGTCACGTGTGGTTTGCACTGCAAGGACAATCGGCTGCCCTTCCTGTAGCATTGCCTTAGGCATCTTACATTACAAGACATTGCAGATTATTGATCTGGCCACATCTGCAGTCCTCAGGCCACCCTGCAGGATGCCTATGGCATGTTCACACAGGCGAGCAGGCACCCTAGGCATCTTTCTTCTGGTGTTTTTCAGAGTCAGTAGAAAGACCCCTTTAATGTCCCACGTTATTGTAACCGTGACCACCTATAAACAGTTAGTGTCCTAACGACTCTTCCACAAGAGCAGGTGCAATAATTGTTCATGGTTCATTGAACAAGCATGGAAGACATTGTTTACAGATCTTTTATTGGAAAGGGTTTCAAACTTATTTGGATTTTACTAAAATTCTTTAAAATACAGTCTCCTGCTAAAGGGACATTTCTTTTCACAGAGTTCACTGCAGTCATGCTAGGAGAATACAAACCTGAGAGTTTAGTCAAAGCATATTTCAAGAGCAAGAGCTATGAAAATTAACACAAAAGTTTCAAACCATTTTGGCCAGAATTGCATAAACAGTGTTGAAAACTAGCTACACTTTCTGCAAATACTTCACTGCTCAAAATCTGAGTGAGCCTTGAACAAAGACAAGGACTGACCAAAGGCAAGATACTGGCAAGTGTTCTATACGCACTGCTAATGAATTATTTATTACTTCATTATTCAAACCACTGAGGAAAGTGAGATTAGTCTGTGACCATAAAAAGGTTTTAGTGAAAATAAGCATGATCAAATGCTATAGATTGAAAAGACTCCAAATACAGACTAAATTCATTACCCATCAAGTGAGAATTTCATTTGAGGAAACACAGCCAAGTCAAAATGTGCATTCTCCTTTTATTGCAACAAAAATTCAGGCAAACAATAAAAAGCACCACAAATGAGCATATATTCAGTCAGCGATCAAAGCACTCAGTAGTTAATCTTACAGTTGAGATTGTCAGGAGGGCCTGGTGTTGTGAAATGGGGGGGGGGGGGGGGGGGGGGGAGCTGTAAGTGGCTGAGCTCACAATTTCAGGTGTATTGGAAAAGCTTTGTGGAACACAGAATGCTGATGAGGCACTGATTCCAGAAAGTGTCCCATGAATTCTTGGTTCACAGGTTGTGTGTCTGTACACTCTGGCTTCGAACAAATTTGTTGTTTGCAGCTCCTTGAGGAGAATTGCAGAAACCAAATGGAAAGTTACACACCGAGCTGTACTGGTCATGTACTGGCAATGTACCCTGGAAATCAATGCCTGCAAAATTCTGTGAGGTACCTGGAATGGGTACAGCAGCAAAAGAGCCTGTGCCTTGAGATGATGTGGCAACACGAGGAGAGGTTTGGCTGGATGCTATAGAGGCAATTGCACTCTCCACCATTGAGCATTGTGTTTGTCGGCAAGGCTTGGGTAGAGAGACTGGGGGAGTGGCAACAGTTTGTGGGACAGGTGAGAAGTGTGTAGATGTGTGAAATGCTGGGGTCTGTACATTATTCTGAGACATGGCAGAAGTCCCAGCACTTTGGTTCAGAAACGGCAAAATATTGTTGATTGTTCTTGTTTGGGGATCAGAGCTCAGAGATTGAGAAACCGACACGTTCCGTAGCAAATTATGGAATCTAGGAGGAGTTATCGTATGCCAATTTGGAGCCTGAAAGTTGCCGTGAGCCAAAGATGTAGAAGCAGACTGACCCACCAAAGCATTTGTTGTGGTGTCAGGCTGAAATGACTGGTCCTGCAATCCAGAGATTTTGTTTGTAGTGACCACAGAGTGGGAGGAGGATGGAATGCTCTGACCCAGTGAAGTCAGATACCTGCCAGAGCTAATCCCTTGATAGAATGTTGAGGCACCAGAGGACTGAGCCTGAGATGTAGAAGCAGACAGGCCTGTCTGAAGCAGTGTTGTGGTGCCAGGCTGGTATGATGACTGGGTCTGGGATCCAGATGTCTGGTTTGCAGTCACCACAGACTGGGTTGAGTATGGAAAGCCATGACCCAGAGAAGTCACATTCCTCCTAATTCCTTGATACAATGTTGATGCGCCAGAGGACTGAGCCTGAGATGTAGACGCAGACTGGCCTGTCTGAAGCAGTGTTGTAGTGCCAGGCTGGTATGATGACTGGATGTGGAACCCAGGTATTTCGGAAAGGGTTGCAGTCAATGGACGCTGTGCAATATTGTACACGCCAGAGGTTTGACTTGGATATGGAGCAGAAGCTCCCGAAGGCTGACTCTGAGGAAGAACAGGCTGGCCTGTCTGAAGCAGTGTTGTAGTGCTAGGCTGGTATGATGACTGGGTCTGGGATCCAGACGCTTGAGAAGATGGAATTGTCTGACCTTGTACAATGGTGTACCATTTAGCATGTCCTGAAGGTGCAGCTCCATGGCTGCCAAGAGCCTGAGATGTAGAAGCAGACTGGCCTGTCTGAAGCAGTGTTGTGGTGCCAGGCTGGTATGATGACTGGGTCTGGGATCCAGATGTCTGGTTTGCAGTCACCACAGACTGGGTTGAGTATGGAAAGCCATGACCCAGAGAAGTCACATTCCTCCTAATTCCTTGATACAATGTTGATGCACAAGAGGACTGAGCCTGAGATGTAGGAGCAGACTGGCCTGTCTGAAGCAGTGTTGTAGTGCCAGGCTGGTATGATGACTGGATCTGGAATCCAGATGTCTGGTTTGCAGTCACCACAGACTGGGTTGAGTATGGAAAGCCATGACCCAGAGAAGTCACATTCCTCCTAATTCCTTGATACAATGTTGATGCACCAGAGGACTGAGCCTGAGATGTAGACGCAGACTGGCCTGTCTGAAGCAGTGTTGTAGTGCCAGGCTGGTATGATGACTGGATGTGGAACCCAGGTATTTCGGAAAGGGTTGCAGTCAATGGACGCTGTGCAATATTGTACACGCCAGAGGTTTGACTTGGATATGGAGCAGAAGCTCCCGAAGGCTGACTCTGAGGAAGAACAGGCTGGCCTGTCTGAAGCAGTGTTGTAGTGCTAGGCTGGTATGATGACTGGGTCTGGGATCCAGACGCTTGAGAAGATGGAATTGTCTGACCTTGTACAATGGTGTACCATTTAGCATGTCCTGAAGGTGCAGCTCCATGGCTGCCAAGAGCCTGGGATGTAGAAGCAGACTGGCCTGTCTGAAGCAGTGTTGTGGTGCCAGGCTGGTATGATGACTGGGTCTGGGATCCAGATGTCTGGTTTGCAGTCACCACAGACTGGGTTGAGTATGGAAAGCCATGACCCAGAGAAGTCACATTCCTCCTAATTCCTTGATACAATGTTGATGCACCAGAGGACTGAGCCTGAGATGTAGACGCAGACTGGCCTGTCTGAAGCAGTGTTGTAGTGCCCGGCTGGTATGATGACTGGATGTGGAACCCAGGTATTTCGGAAAGGGTTGCTGTCAATGGACGCTGTGCAATATTGTACACGCCAGAGGTTTGACTTGGATATGAAGCAGAAGCTCCCGAAGGCTGACTCTGAGGAAGAACAGGCCTGCCTGTCTGAAGGAGTGTTGTAGTGCTAGGCTGGTATGATGACTGGGTCTGGGATCCAGATGTCTGGTTTGCGGTCACCACAGACTGGGTTGAGTATGGAAAGCCATGAACCAGAGAAGTCACATTCCTCCTAATTCCTTGATACAATGTTGATGCACCAGAGGACTGAGCCTGAGATGTAGGAGCAGACTGGCCTGTCTGAAGCAGTGTTGTGGTGCCAGGCTGGTATGATGACTGGGTCTGGGATCCAGATGTCTGGTTTGTAGTGACCACAGACTGGGAGGAGGATGGAATTATATGACCCAGTGAAGTCAGATACCTGCCAGAGCTAATCCCTTGATACAACGTTGACGCACCAGAGGACTGAGCCTGAGATGTAGGAGCAGACTGGCCTGTCTGAAGCAGTGTTGTAGTGCCAGGCTGGTATGATGACTGGGTCTGGGATCCAGATGTCTGGTTTGCAGTCACCACAGACTGGGTTGAGTATGGAAAGCCATGACCCAGAGAAGTCACATTCCTCCTAATTCCTTGATACAATGTTGATGCACCAGAGGACTGAGCCTGAGATGTAGACGCAGACTGGCCTGTCTGAAGCAGTGTTGTAGTGCCAGGCTGGTATGATGACTGGATGTGGAACCCAGGTATTTCGGAAAGGGTTGCAGTCAATGGACGCTGTGCAATATTGTACACGCCAGAGGTTTGACTTGGATATGAAGCAGAAGCTCCCGAAGGCTGACTCTGAGGAAGAACAGGCTGGCCTGTCTGAAGGAGCGTTGTAGTGCTAGGCTGGTATGATGACTGGGTCTGGGATCCAGACGCTTGAGAAGATGGAATTGTCTGACCTTGTACAATGGTGTACCATTTAGCATGTCCTGAAGGTGCAGCTCCATGGCTGCCAAGAGCCTGAGATGTAGAAGCAGACTGGCCTGTCTGAAGCAGTGTTGTGGTGCCAGGCTGGTATGATGACTGGGTCTGGGATCCAGATGTCTGGTTTGTAGTGACCACAGACTGGGAGGAGGATGGAATTATATGACCCAGTGAAGTCAGATACCTGCCAGAGCTAATCCCTTGATACAACGTTGACGCACCAGAGGACTGAGCCTGAGATGTAGACGCAGACTGGCCTGTCTGAACCTGTGTTGTGGTGCCAGGCTGGTATGATGACTGGATGTGGAACCCAGGCATTTGGGAAGAGGATGCAATCAGAGGACCCTGTACAACAGAGTACATGCCAGAGGTTTGACTTGGATATGAAGCTGAAGCTCCGAAAGACTCAGGCTGGGCAATAGACTCGCCTGTCTGAACCTGTGTTGTGGTGCTAGGCTGGTATGACGACTGGGTCTGGGATCCAGATGTCTGGTTTGCAGTGCCTCCAAACTGGAACCTGGAAGGTCTTTGGAATCCACCGTTATTCTGACCTTTTTGAGGCCAAGATTGAGAGAGCAAAGTGCCACAGTTTTCAGGCTTGAGAGATTCAAACCAATAGAGCCTTGAGGACTGAGTCATCATCAAGTTGTCCTGCGGTTGAACCATGGGAGTTGCTTGACCTTGAGCATTTAGTACAGGTTTACCTTGAGCAGCACCACCAGAAGACTGAACAAAACTAGAATCCTGTTGAGCAGTTTGGACTTCTGAAGTATAACTGAAACTACTAGAATTTCCTCCGTCAACATTTCCATTTGCACTTTTTCTGGACAGTAGCTCCAAAGCTTGAACAGGCGTAGCGAAGTGAAAATTTTGGTTCCATGTTGCATTAGAACGTCCAGCTTGCCAATCAACAACAGAGGTTGTATTCCACACTGTGAGGGATAAATCCAATTTTAGATTATAGATTTGCAACTATACATGCAAATATTTTAGATTTAAAAGTTCATTTTAAAAGCCTACCTCCGAATCCACTTGTATCTCTCCAAAGAACCAAAGCAATGAAAATTAGATGGAGCCTGTAAGAAAAAAAAAAAAAAGTTACATACCTAAAATCATGGGGGAAAAAAACATGTTAAAAAAAAAAGAAAAAGAAAAAAGAAAAAAAAAAGAAAAAAAAGGAGAACAAACACAGGATACATACCCCTTCATTGCCCATGACATATCTCAAAAGAAGATTACCAAAAGGAGGCCCCACTACTAACATAAAATCTACACTTTGCCCAAATACTATAGCCACCACCACCCTAAACATGCTACTTATATAATTAGTTTCACCTGGTCACATGTCACCTAACAGATTAAAAGTTAAGTCTCTCCAGGGTCCTAAACAAGCTTGGTTATCTTCAGTCTTGTCTTTTAGCCTCATGCGTTATCATTAGGTCCCCTATAGGTTATGGAGAGATCTTGACACCTTGCCTACAAGCAACACTGATTTGCGCAGCATGCACCGCTTGGTTTTTTACAATTCTACAGTTTGGTTCTATGCTCAGTGTTCATTTAAATTCAAGTTTGCCTATTTTATGCAACCAATATGATGAGCCATCATATGTGATGTAGCAAAGACATGACTCTATAGTTACAATGAAGAAGCAGCTAATTATTTGCAACTATTTTTGAATCTGAGCCTTCATCAATGAAGAGAGACATGAACATGTACAATTTTAAGATGTCTTTAATGCAAAGCAATACTGGGTATAAACCACAGAATTCATAAAACATGAGAAAATCAACAGCAGCAAAATAAAGGTGCACCTCTAAAGCATCAGTATACATATATACCAAGCATGACACAGATTCTGCTTAGGTGGAATTTCAATAAGCTTCTTGTACATATATCACACACACACACACACACACACACACACACACACACACACACACACACACACACATGGAATTGTTTTCAGGACAGAGCTCTTTGCAAGTTTTGTTACATGAGACATTAAAGGGGAACTATTATGCAAAATTCACTTTTAAATGGTGTTTGAACATAACTCTGTGTCGGCAGAGTGTGTACACAACCACCCTACAATGGTAAAAATCCACCCACTCCTTTGATATATTCCCAATAAATCATAAACAGTGTCTCAAAATGAGTCGATTTCATTTGCTCCCTAACGTGATGTCATGTTGGAACAAGCCCCGCCCTATTACCATAGATCCTCCCCTGAGTGAGCTGCACACAATCCACCATGCTTTCCACACATGTCTCAGCTTCGTAAGCGTTGTAAGTGTTCTGTTGTTGGCTGTAAGATTGAACATAAGAGTCTTCATGTACTCCCGGCAATAGAGCCACTGAAGACGCAGTGGAGAAGTTGTATTTTTGAAGGAAATATGCCCCCAAAATACCTAAATTCGTGTATGTTTGTGCACGTCGTTTTACACCAGACTGCTTTGTGAAACATCTGGTAAAAAGTCTCAAAATAGGTCTCCTTTAACAAAAATCAGTAAAAGGGGAAACACACGGTCACGTGTGGTTTGCACTGCAAGGACAATCGGCTGCCCTTCCTGTAGCATTGCCTTAGGCATCTTACATTACAAGACATTGCAGATTATTGATCTGGCCACATCTGCAGTCCTCAGGCCACCCTGCAGGATGCCTATGGCATGTTCACACAGGCGAGCAGGCACCCTAGGCATCTTTCTTCTGGTGTTTTTCAGAGTCAGTAGAAAGACCCCTTTAATGTCCCACGTTATTGTAACCGTGACCACCTATAAACAGTTAGTGTCCTAACGACTCTTCCACAAGAGCAGGTGCAATAATTGTTCATGGTTCATTGAACAAGCATGGAAGACATTGTTTACAGATCTTTTATTGGAAAGGGTTTCAAACTTATTTGGATTTTACTAAAATTCTTTAAAATACAGTCTCCTGCTAAAGGGACATTTCTTTTCACAGAGTTCACTGCAGTCATGCTAGGAGAATACAAACCTGAGAGTTTAGTCAAAGCATATTTCAAGAGCAAGAGCTATGAAAATTAACACAAAAGTTTCAAACCATTTTGGCCAGAATTGCATAAACAGTGTTGAAAACTAGCTACACTTTCTGCAAATACTTCACTGCTCAAAATCTGAGTGAGCCTTGAACAAAGACAAGGACTGACCAAAGGCAAGATACTGGCAAGTGTTCTATACGCACTGCTAATGAATTATTTATTACTTCATTATTCAAACCACTGAGGAAAGTGAGATTAGTCTGTGACCATAAAAAGGTTTTAGTGAAAATAAGCATGATCAAATGCTATAGATTGAAAAGACTCCAAATACAGACTAAATTCATTACCCATCAAGTGAGAATTTCATTTGAGGAAACACAGCCAAGTCAAAATGTGCATTCTCCTTTTATTGCAACAAAAATTCAGGCAAACAATAAAAAGCACCACAAATGAGCATATTCAGTCAGCGATCAAAGCACTCAGTAGTTAATCTTACAGTTGAGATTGTCAGGAGGGCCTGGTGTTGGGAAATGGGGGGGAGCTGTAAGTGGCTGAGCTCACAATTTCAGGTGTATTGGAAAAGCTTTGTGGAACACAGAATGCTGATGAGGCACTGATTCCAGAAAGTGTCCCATGAATTCTTGGTTCACAGGTTGTGTGTCTGTACACTCTGGCTTCGAACAAATTTGTTGTTTGCAGCTCCTTGAGGAGAATTGCAGAAACCAAATGGAAAGTTACACACCGAGCTGTACTGGTCATGTACTGGCAATGTACCCTGGAAATCAATGCCTGCAAAATTCTGTGAGGTACCTGGAATGGGTACAGCAGCAAAAGAGCCTGTGCCTTGAGATGATGTGGCAACACGAGGAGAGGTTTGGCTGGATGCTATAGAGGCAATTGCACTCTCCACCATTGAGCATTGTGTCTGTCGGCAAGGCTTGGGTAGAGAGACTGGGGGAGTGGCAACAGTTTGTGGGACAGGTGAGAAGTGTGTAGATGTGTGAAATGCTGGGGTCTGTACATTATTCTGAGACATGGCAGAAGTCCCAGCACTTTGGTTCAGAAACGGCAAAATATTGTTGATTGTTCTTGTTTGGGGATCAGAGCTCAGAGATTGAGAAACCGACACGTTCCGTAGCAAATTATGGAATCTAGGAGGAGTTATCGTATGCCAATTTGGAGCCTGAAAGTTGCCGTGAGCCAAAGATGTAGAAGCAGACTGACCCACCAAAGCATTTGTTGTGGTGTCAGGCTGAAATGACTGGTCCTGCAATCCAGAGATTTTGTTTGTAGTGACCACAGAGTGGGAGGAGGATGGAATGCTCTGACCCAGTGAAGTCAGATACCTGCCAGAGCTAATCCCTTGATAGAATGTTGAGGCACCAGAGGACTGAGCCTGAGATGTAGAAGCAGACAGGCCTGTCTGAAGCAGTGTTGTGGTGCCAGGCTGGTATGATGACTGGGTCTGGGATCCAGATGTCTGGTTTGCAGTCACCACAGACTGGGTTGAGTATGGAAAGCCATGACCCAGAGAAGTCACATTCCTCCTAATTCCTTGATACAATGTTGATGCGCCAGAGGACTGAGCCTGAGATGTAGACGCAGACTGGCCTGTCTGAAGCAGTGTTGTAGTGCCAGGCTGGTATGATGACTGGATGTGGAACCCAGGTATTTCGGAAAGGGTTGCAGTCAATGGACGCTGTGCAATATTGTACACGCCAGAGGTTTGACTTGGATATGGAGCAGAAGCTCCCGAAGGCTGACTCTGAGGAAGAACAGGCTGGCCTGTCTGAAGCAGTGTTGTAGTGCTAGGCTGGTATGATGACTGGGTCTGGGATCCAGACGCTTGAGAAGATGGAATTGTCTGACCTTGTACAATGGTGTACCATTTAGCATGTCCTGAAGGTGCAGCTCCATGGCTGCCAAGAGCCTGAGATGTAGAAGCAGACTGGCCTGTCTGAAGCAGTGTTGTGGTGCCAGGCTGGTATGATGACTGGGTCTGGGATCCAGATGTCTGGTTTGCAGTCACCACAGACTGGGTTGAGTATGGAAAGCCATGACCCAGAGAAGTCACATTCCTCCTAATTCCTTGATACAATGTTGATGCACCAGAGGACTGAGCCTGAGATGTAGACGCAGACTGGCCTGTCTGAAGCAGTGTTGTAGTGCCAGGCTGGTATGATGACTGGATGTGGAACCCAGGTATTTCGGAAAGGGTTGCAGTCAATGGACGCTGTGCAATATTGTACACGCCAGAGGTTTGACTTGGATATGGAGCAGAAGCTCCCGAAGGCTGACTCTGAGGAAGAACAGGCTGGCCTGTCTGAAGCAGTGTTGTAGTGCTAGGCTGGTATGATGACTGGGTCTGGGATCCAGACGCTTGAGAAGATGGAATTGTCTGACCTTGTACAATGGTGTACCATTTAGCATGTCCTGAAGGTGCAGCTCCATGGCTGCCAAGAGCCTGGGATGTAGAAGCAGACTGGCCTGTCTGAAGCAGTGTTGTGGTGCCAGGCTGGTATGATGACTGGGTCTGGGATCCAGATGTCTGGTTTGCAGTCACCACAGACTGGGTTGAGTATGGAAAGCCATGACCCAGAGAAGTCACATTCCTCCTAATTCCTTGATACAATGTTGATGCACCAGAGGACTGAGCCTGAGATGTAGACGCAGACTGGCCTGTCTGAAGCAGTGTTGTAGTGCCCGGCTGGTATGATGACTGGATGTGGAACCCAGGTATTTCGGAAAGGGTTGCTGTCAATGGACGCTGTGCAATATTGTACACGCCAGAGGTTTGACTTGGATATGAAGCAGAAGCTCCCGAAGGCTGACTCTGAGGAAGAACAGGCCTGCCTGTCTGAAGGAGTGTTGTAGTGCTAGGCTGGTATGATGACTGGGTCTGGGATCCAGATGTCTGGTTTGCGGTCACCACAGACTGGGTTGAGTATGGAAAGCCATGACCCAGAGAAGTCACATTCCTCCTAATTCCTTGATACAATGTTGATGCACCAGAGGACTGAGCCTGAGATGTAGGAGCAGACTGGCCTGTCTGAAGCAGTGTTGTGGTGCCAGGCTGGTATGATGACTGGGTCTGGGATCCAGATGTCTGGTTTGTAGTGACCACAGACTGGGAGGAGGATGGAATTATATGACCCAGTGAAGTCAGATACCTGCCAGAGCTAATCCCTTGATACAACGTTGACGCACCAGAGGACTGAGCCTGAGATGTAGACGCAGACTGGCCTGTCTGAACCTGTGTTGTGGTGCCAGGCTGGTATGATGACTGGATGTGGAACCCAGGTATTTCGGAAAGGGTTGCAGTCAATGGACGCTGTGCAATATTGTACACGCCAGAGGTTTGACTTGGATATGAAGCAGAAGCTCCCGAAGGCTGACTCTGAGGAAGAACAGGCCTGCCTGTCTGAAGGAGTGTTGTAGTGCTAGGCTGGTATGATGACTGGGTCTGGGATCCAGATGTCTGGTTTGCGGTCACCACAGACTGGGTTGAGTATGGAAAGCCATGACCCAGAGAAGTCACATTCCTCCTAATCCCTGGATACAATGTTGATGCACCAGAGGACTGAGCCTGAGATGTAGAAGCAGACTGGCCTGTCTGAACCTGTGTTGTGGTGCCAGGCTGGTATGATGACTGGGTCTGGGATCCAGAGGCTTGAGAAGATGGAATTGTCTGTCCTTGTACAATGGTGTACCATTTAGCATGTCCTGAAGGTGCAGCTCCATGGCTGCCAAGAGCCTGAGATGTAGAAGCAGACTGGCCTGTCTGAAGCAGTGTTGTGGTGCCAGGCTGGTATGATGACTGGGTCTGGGATCCAGATGTCTGGTTTGTAGTGACCACAGACTGGGAGGAGGATGGAATTATATGACCCAGTGAAGTCAGATACCTGCCAGAGCTAATCCCTTGATACAACGTTGACGCACCAGAGGACTGAGCCTGAGATGTAGACGCAGACTGGCCTGTCTGAACCTGTGTTGTGGTGCCAGGCTGGTATGATGACTGGATGTGGAACCCAGGTATTTCGGAAAGGGTTACAGTCAATGGACGCTGTGCAATATTGTACACGCCAGAGGTTTGACTTGGATATGGAGCAGAAGCTCCCGCAGGCTGACTCTGAGGAAGAACAGGCTGGCCTGTCTGAAGCAGTGTTGTAGTGCTAGGCTGGTATGATGACTGGGTCTGGGATCCAGACGCTTGAGAAGATGGAATTGTCTGACCTTGTACAATGGTGTACCATTTAGCATGTCCTGAAGGTGCAGCTCCATGGCTGCCAAGAGCCTGAGATGTAGAAGCAGACTGGCCTGTCTGAAGCAGTGTTGTGGTGCCAGGCTGGTATGATGACTGGGTCTGGGATCCAGATGTCTGGTTTGCAGTCACCACAGACTGGGTTGAGTATGGAAAGCCATGACCCAGAGAAGTCACATTCCTCCTAATTCCTTGATACAATGTTGATGCACCAGAGGACTGAGCCTGAGATGTAGGAGTAGACTGGCCTGTCTGAAGCAGTGTTGTAGTGCCAGGCTGGTATGATGACTGGATGTGGGATCCAGATGTCTGGTTTGCAGTCACCACAGACTGGGTTGAGTATGGAAAGCCATGACCCAGAGAAGTCACATTCCTCCTAATTCCTTGATACAATGTTGATGCACCAGAGGACTGAGCCTGAGATGTAGACGCAGACTGGCCTGTCTGAAGCAGTGTTGTAGTGCCAGGCTGGTATGATGACTGGATGTGGAACCCAGGTATTTCGGAAAGGGTTGCAGTCAATGGACGCTGTGCAATATTGTACACGACAGAGGTTTGACTTGGATATGAAGCAGAAGCTCCCGAAGGCTGACTCTGAGGAAGAACAGGCTGGCCTGTCTGAAGGAGCGTTGTAGTGCTAGGCTGGTATGATGACTGGGTCTGGGATCCAGACGCTTGAGAAGATGGAATTGTCTGACCTTGTACAATGGTGTACCATTTAGCATGTCCTGAAGGTGCAGCTCCATGGCTGCCAAGAGCCTGAGATGTAGAAGCAGACTGGCCTGTCTGAAGCAGTGTTGTGGTGCCAGGCTGGTATGATGACTGGGTCTGGGATCCAGATGTCTGGTTTGTAGTGACCACAGACTGGGAGGAGGATGGAATTATATGACCCAGTGAAGTCAGATACCTGCCAGAGCTAATCCCTTGATACAACGTTGACGCACCAGAGGACTGAGCCTGAGATGTAGACGCAGACTGGCCTGTCTGAACCTGTGTTGTGGTGCCAGGCTGGTATGATGACTGGATGTGGAACCCAGGCATTTGGGAAGAGGATGCAATCAGAGGACCCTGTACAACAGAGTACATGCCAGAGGTTTGACTTGGATATGAAGCTGAAGCTCCGAAAGACTCAGGCTGGGCAATAGACTCGCCTGTCTGAACCTGTGTTGTGGTGCTAGGCTGGTATGACGACTGGGTCTGGGATCCAGATGTCTGGTTTGCAGTGCCTCCAAACTGGAACCTGGAAGGTCTTTGGAATCCACCGTTATTCTGACCTTTTTGAGGCCAAGATTGAGAGAGCAAAGTGCCACAGTTTTCAGGCTTGAGAGATTCAAACCAATAGAGCCTTGAGGACTGAGTCATCATCAAGTTGTCCTGCGGTTGAACCATGGGAGTTGCTTGACCTTGAGCATTTAGTACAGGTTTACCTTGAGCAGCACCACCAGAAGACTGAACAAAACTAGAATCCTGTTGAGCAGTTTGGACTTCTGAAGTATAACTGAAACTACTAGAATTTCCTCCGTCAACATTTCCATTTGCACTTTTTCTGGACAGTAGCTCCAAAGCTTGAACAGGCGTAGCGAAGTGAAAATTTTGGTTCCATGTTGCATTAGAACGTCCAGCTTGCCAATCAACAACAGAGGTTGTATTCCACACTGTGAGGGATAAATCCAATTTTAGATTATAGATTTGCAACTATACATGCAAATATTTTAGATTTAAAAGTTCATTTTAAAAGCCTACCTCCGAATCCACTTGTATCTCTCCAAAGAACCAAAGCAATGAAAATTAGATGGAGCCTGTAAGAAAAAAAAAAAAAAGTTACATACCTAAAATCATGGGGGAAAAAAACATGTTAAAAAAAAAAGAAAAAGAAAAAAGAAAAAAAAAGAAAAAAAAGGAGAACAAACACAGGATACATACCCCTTCATTGCCCATGACATATCTCAAAAGAAGATTACCAAAAGGAGGCCCCACTACTAACATAAAATCTACACTTTGCCCAAATACTATAGCCACCACCACCCTAAACATGCTACTTATATAATTAGTTTCACCTGGTCACATGTCACCTAACAGATTAAAAGTTAAGTCTCTCCAGGGTCCTAAACAAGCTTGGTTATCTTCAGTCTTGTCTTTTAGCCTCATGCGTTATCATTAGGTCCCCTATAGGTTATGGAGAGATCTTGACACCTTGCCTACAAGCAACACTGATTTGCGCAGCATGCACCGCTTGGTTTTTTACAATTCTACAGTTTGGTTCTATGCTCAGTGTTCATTTAAATTCAAGTTTGCCTATTTTATGCAACCAATATGATGAGCCATCATATGTGATGTAGCAAAGACATGACTCTATAGTTACAATGAAGAAGCAGCTAATTATTTGCAACTATTTTTGAATCTGAGCCTTCATCAATGAAGAGAGACATGAACATGTACAATTTTAAGATGTCTTTAATGCAAAGCAATACTGGGTATAAACCACAGAATTCATAAAACATGAGAAAATCAACAGCAGCAAAATAAAGGTGCACCTCTAAAGCATCAGTATACATATATACCAAGCATGACACAGATTCTGCTTAGGTGGAATTTCAATAAGCTTCTTGTACATATATCACACACACACACACACACACACACACACACACACACACACATGGAATTGTTTTCAGGACAGAGCTCTTTGCAAGTTTTGTTACATGAGACATTAAAGGGGAACTATTATGCAAAATTCACTTTTAAATGGTGTTTGAACATAACTCTGTGTCGGCAGAGTGTGTACACAACCACCCTACAATGGTAAAAATCCACCCACTCCTTTGATATATTCCCAATAAATCATAAACAGTGTCTCAAAATGAGTCGATTTCATTTGCTCCCTAACGTGATGTCATGTTGGAACAAGCCCCGCCCTATTACCATAGATCCTCCCCTGAGTGAGCTGCACACAATCCACCATGCTTTCCACACATGT
Organism: Ictalurus punctatus; assembly: GCF_001660625.3. Classification (NCBI taxonomy): domain Eukaryota; kingdom Metazoa; phylum Chordata; class Actinopteri; order Siluriformes; family Ictaluridae; genus Ictalurus; species Ictalurus punctatus. Next base: position 24,111,445 of record NC_030431.2, read on the forward strand.
CTCAGCTTCGTAAGCGTTGTAAGTGTTCTGTTGTTGGCTGTAAGATTGAACATAAGAGTCTTCATGTACTCCCGGCAATAGAGCCACTGAAGACGCAGTGGAGAAGTTGTATTTTTGAAGGAAATATGCCCCCAAAATACCTAAATTCATGTATGTTTGTGCACGTCGTTTTACACCAGACTGCTTTGTGAAACATCTGGTAAAAAGTCTCAAAATAGGTCTCCTTTAACAAAAATCAGTAAAAGGGGAAACACACGGTCACGTGTGGTTTGCACTGCAAGGACAATCGGCTGCCCTTCCTGTAGCATTGCCTTAGGCATCTTACATTACAAGACATTGCAGATTATTGATCTGGCCACATCTGCAGTCCTCAGGCCACCCTGCAGGATGCCTATGGCATGTTCACACAGGCGAGCAGGCACCCTAGGCATCTTTCTTCTGGTGTTTTTCAGAGTCAGTAGAAAGACCCCTTTAATGTCCCACGTTATTGTAACCGTGACCACCTATAAACAGTTAGTGTCCTAACGACTCTTCCACAAGAGCAGGTGCAATAATTGTTCATGGTTCATTGAACAAGCATGGAAGACATTGTTTACAGATCTTTTATTGGAAAGGGTTTCAAACTTATTTGGATTTTACTAAAATTCTTTAAAATACAGTCTCCTGCTAAAGGGACATTTCTTTTCACAGAGTTCACTGCAGTCATGCTAGGAGAATACAAACCTGAGAGTTTAGTCAAAGCATATTTCAAGAGCAAGAGCTATGAAAATTAACACAAAAGTTTCAAACCATTTTGGCCAGAATTGCATAAACAGTGTTGAAAACTAGCTACACTTTCTGCAAATACTTCACTGCTCAAAATCTGAGTGAGCCTTGAACAAAGACAAGGACTGACCAAAGGCAAGATACTGGCAAGTGTTCTATACGCACTGCTAATGAATTATTTATTACTTCATTATTCAAACCACTGAGGAAAGTGAGATTAGTCTGTGACCATAAAAAGGTTTTAGTGAAAATAAGCATGATCAAATGCTATAGATTGAAAAGACTCCAAATACAGACTAAATTCATTACCCATCAAGTGAGAATTTCATTTGAGGAAACACAGCCAAGTCAAAATGTGCATTCTCCTTTTATTGCAACAAAAATTCAGGCAAACAATAAAAAGCACCACAAATGAGCATATATTCAGTCAGCGATCAAAGCACTCAGTAGTTAATCTTACAGTTGAGATTGTCAGGAGGGCCTGGTGTTGTGAAATGGGGGGGGGGGGGGGGGGGGGGGGGGAGCTGTAAGTGGCTGAGCTCACAATTTCAGGTGTATTGGAAAAGCTTTGTGGAACACAGAATGCTGATGAGGCACTGATTCCAGAAAGTGTCCCATGAATTCTTGGTTCACAGGTTGTGTGTCTGTACACTCTGGCTTCGAACAAATTTGTTGTTTGCAGCTCCTTGAGGAGAATTGCAGAAACCAAATGGAAAGTTACACACCGAGCTGTACTGGTCATGTACTGGCAATGTACCCTGGAAATCAATGCCTGCAAAATTCTGTGAGGTACCTGGAATGGGTACAGCAGCAAAAGAGCCTGTGCCTTGAGATGATGTGGCAACACGAGGAGAGGTTTGGCTGGATGCTATAGAGGCAATTGCACTCTCCACCATTGAGCATTGTGTCTGTCGGCAAGGCTTGGGTAGAGAGACTGGGGGAGTGGCAACAGTTTGTGGGACAGGTGAGAAGTGTGTAGATGTGTGAAATGCTGGGGTCTGTACATTATTCTGAGACATGGCAGAAGTCCCAGCACTTTGGTTCAGAAACGGCAAAATATTGTTGATTGTTCTTGTTTGGGGATCAGAGCTCAGAGATTGAGAAACCGACACGTTCCGTAGCAAATTATGGAATCTAGGAGGAGTTATCGTATGCCAATTTGGAGCCTGAAAGTTGCCGTGAGCCAAAGATGTAGAAGCAGACTGACCCACCAAAGCATTTGTTGTGGTGTCAGGCTGAAATGACTGGTCCTGCAATCCAGAGATTTTGTTTGTAGTGACCACAGAGTGGGAGGAGGATGGAATGCTCTGACCCAGTGAAGTCAGATACCTGCCAGAGCTAATCCCTTGATAGAATGTTGAGGCACCAGAGGACTGAGCCTGAGATGTAGAAGCAGACAGGCCTGTCTGAAGCAGTGTTGTGGTGCCAGGCTGGTATGATGACTGGGTCTGGGATCCAGATGTCTGGTTTGCAGTCACCACAGACTGGGTTGAGTATGGAAAGCCATGACCCAGAGAAGTCACATTCCTCCTAATTCCTTGATACAATGTTGATGCGCCAGAGGACTGAGCCTGAGATGTAGACGCAGACTGGCCTGTCTGAAGCAGTGTTGTAGTGCCAGGCTGGTATGATGACTGGATGTGGAACCCAGGTATTTCGGAAAGGGTTGCAGTCAATGGACGCTGTGCAATATTGTACACGCCAGAGGTTTGACTTGGATATGAAGCAGAAGCTCCCGAAGGCTGACTCTGAGGAAGAACAGGCTGGCCTGTCTGAAGGAGTGTTGTAGTGCTAGGCTGGTATGATGACTGGGTCTGGGATCCAGATGTCTGGTTTGCAGTCACCACAGACTGGGTTGAGTATGGAAAGCCATGACCCAGAGATGTCACATTCCTCCTAATTCCTTGATACAATGTTGATGCGCCAGAGGACTGAGCCTGAGATGTAGACGCAGACTGGCCTGTCTGAAGCAGTGTTGTAGTGCCAGGCTGGTATGATGACTGGATGTGGAACCCAGGTATTTCGGAAAGGGTTGCAGTCAATGGACGCTGTGCAATATTGTACACGCCAGAGGTTTGACTTGGATATGAAGCAGAAGCTCCCGAAGGCTGACTCTGAGGAAGAACAGGCTGGCCTGTCTGAAGGAGTGTTGTAGTGCTAGGCTGGTATGATGACTGGGTCTGGGATCCAGAGGCTTGAGAAGATGGAATTGTCTGACCTTGTACAATGGTGTACCATTTAGCATGTCCTGAAGGTGCAGCTCCATGGCTGCCAAGAGCCTGAGATGTAGAAGCAGACTGGCCTGTCTGAAGCAGTGTTGTGGTGCCAGGCTGGTATGATGACTGGGTCTGGGCTCCAGATGTCTGGTTTGCAGTCACCACAGACTGGGTTGAGTATGGAAAGCCATGACCCAGAGAAGTCACATTCCTCCTAATTCCTTGATACAATGTTGATGCACCAGAGGACTGAGCCTGAGATGTAGGAGCAGACTGGGCTGTCTGAAGCAGTGTTGTAGTGCCAGGCTGGTATGATGACTGGGTCTGGGATCCAGATGTCTGGTTTGTAGTGACCACAGACTGGGAGGAGGAAGGAATTATATGACCCAGTGACGTCAGATACCTGCCAGAGCTAATCCCTTGATACAACGTTGATGCGCCAGAGGACTGAGCCTGAGATGTAGACGCAGACTGGCCTGTCTGAAGCAGTGTTGTAGTGCCAGCCTGGTATGATGACTGGATGTGGAACCCAGGTATTTCGGAAAGGGTTGCAGTCAATGGACGCTGTGCAATATTGTACACGCCAGAGGTTTGACTTGGATATGGAGCAGAAGCTCCCGAAGGCTGACTCTGAGGAAGAACAGGCTGGCCTGTCTGAAGCAGTGTTGTAGTGCTAGGCTGGTATGATGACTGGGTCTGGGATCCAGACGCTTGAGAAGATGGAATTGTCTGACCTTGTACAATGGTGTACCATTTAGCATGTCCTGAAGGTGCAGCTCCATGGCTGCCAAGAGCCTGAGATGTAGAAGCAGACTGGCCTGTCTGAAGCAGTGTTGTGGTGCCAGGCTGGTATGATGACTGGGTCTGGGATCCAGATGTCTGGTTTGCAGTCACCACAGACTGGGTTGAGTATGGAAAGCCATGACCCAGAGAAGTCACATTCCTCCTAATTCCTTGATACAATGTTGATGCACCAGAGGACTGAGCCTGAGATGTAGGAGCAGACTGGCCTGTCTGAAGAAGTGTTGTAGTGCCAGGCTGGTATGATGACTGGGTCTGGGATCCAGATGTCTGGTTTGCAGTCACCACAGACTGGGTTGAGTATGGAAAGCCATGACCCAGAGAAGTCACATTCCTCCTAATTCCTTGATACAATGTTGATGCACCAGAGGACTGAGCCTGAGATGTAGACGCAGACTGGCCTGTCTGAAGCAGTGTTGTAGTGCCAGGCTGGTATGATGACTGGATGTGGAACCCAGGTATTTCGGAAAGGTTTGCAGTCAATGGACGCTGTGCAATATTGTACACGCCAGAGGTTTGACTTGGATATGAAGCAGAAGCTCCCGAAGGCTGACTCTGAGGAAGAACAGGCCTGCCTGTCTGAAGGAGTGTTGTAGTGCTAGGCTGGTATGATGACTGGGTCGGGGATCCAGATGTCTGGTTTGCGGTCACCACAGACTGGGTTGAGTATGGAAAGCCATGACCCAGAGAAGTCACATTCCTCCTAATCCCTGGATACAATGTTGATGCACCAGAGGACTGAGCCTGAGATGTAGAAGCAGACTGGACTGTCTGAACCTGTGTTGTGGTGCCAGGCTGGTATGATGACTGGGTCTGGGATCCAGAGGCTTGAGAAGATGGAATTGTCTGACCTTGTACAATGGTGTACCATTTAGCATGTCCTGAAGGTGCAGCTCCATGGCTGCCAAGAGCCTGAGATGTAGAAGCAGACTGGCCTGTCTGAAGCAGTGTTGTGGTGCCAGGCTGGTATGATGACTGGGTCTGGGATCCAGATGTCTGGTTTGTAGTGACCACAGACTGGGAGGAGGATGGAATTATATGACCCAGTGAAGTCAGATACCTGCCAGAGCTAATCCCTCGATACAACGTTGACGCACCAGAGGACTGAGCCTGAGATGTAGACGCAGACTGGCCTGTCTGAACCTGTGTTGTGGTGCCAGGCTGGTATGATGACTGGATGTGGAACCCAGGCATTTGGGAAGAGGATGCAATCAGAGGACCCTGTACAACAGAGTACATGCCAGAGGTTTGACTTGGATATGAAGCTGAAGCTCCGAAAGACTCAGGCTGGGCAATAGACTGAACCTGTGTTGTGGTGCTAGGCTGGTATGACGACTGGGTCTGGGATCCAGATGTCTGGTTTGCAGTGCCCCCAAACTGGAACCTGGATGGTCTTTGGAATCCACCGTTATTCTGACCTTTTTGAGGCCAAGATTGAGAGAGCAAAGTGCCACAGTTTTCAGGCTTGAGAGATTCAAACCAATAGAGCCTTGAGGACTGAGTCATCAAGTTGTCCTGCGGTTGAACCATGGGAGTTGCTTGACCTTGAGCATTTAGTACAGGTTTACCTTGAGCAGCACCACCAGAAGACTGAACAAAACTAGAATCCTGTTGAGCAGTTTGGACTTCTGAAGTATAACTGAAACTACTAGAATTTCCTCCGTCAACATTTCCGTTTGCACTTTTTCTGGACAGTAGCTCCAAAGCTTGAACAGGCGTAGCGAAGTGAAAATTTTGGTTCCATGCTGCATTAGAACGTCCAGCTTGCCAATCAACAACAGAGGTTGTATTCCACACTGTGAGGGATAAATCCAATTTTAGATTATAGATTTGCAACTATACATGCAAATATTTTAGATTTAAAAGTTCATTTTAAAAGCCTACCTCCGAATCCACTTGTATCTCTCCAAAGAACCAAAGCAATGAAAATTAGATGGAGCCTGTAAGAAAAAAAAAAAGTTACATACCTAAAATCATGGGGGAAAAAAACATGTAAAAAAAAAAAAAAAAAAGAAAAAAAAAGAAAAAAAAGGAGAACAAACACAGGATACATACCCCTTCATTGCCCATGACATATCTCAAAAGAAGATTACCAAAAGGAGGCCCCACTACTAACATAAAATCTACACTTTGCCCAAATACTATAGCCACCACCACCCTAAACATGCTACTTATATAATTAGTTTCACCTGGTCACATGTCACCTAACAGATTAAAAGTTAAGTCTCTCCAGGGTCCTAAACAAGCTTGGTTATCTTCAGTCTTGTCTTTTAGCCTCATGCGTTATCATTAGGTCCCCTATAGGTTATGGAGAGATCTTGACACCTTGCCTACAAGCAACACTGACTTGCGCAGCATGCACCGCTTGGTTTTTTACAATTCTACAGTTTGGTTCTATGCTCAGTGTTCATTTAAATTCAAGTTTGCCTATTTTATGCAACCAATATGATGAGCCATCATATGTGATGTAGCAAAGACATGACTCTATAGTTACAATGAAGAAGCAGCTAATTATTTGCAACTATTTTTGAATCTGAGCCTTCATCAATGAAGAGAGACATGAACATGTACAATTTTAAGATGTCTTTAATGCAAAGCAATACTGGGTATAAACCACAGAATTCATAAAACATGAGAAAATCAACAGCAGCAAAATAAAGGTGCACCTCTAAAGCATCAGTATACATATATACCAAGCATGACACAGATTCTGCTTAGGTGGAATTTCAATAAGCTTCTTGTACATATATCACACACACACACACACACACACACACACACACACACACACACACACACACACACACACATGGAATTGTTTTCAGGACAGAGCTCTTTGCAAGTTTTGTTACATGAGACATTAAAGGGGAACTATTATGCAAAATTCACTTTTAAATGGTGTTTGAACATAACTCTGTGTCGGCAGAGTGTGTACACAACCACCCTACAATGGTAAAAATCCACCCACTCCTTTGATATATTCCCAATAAATCATAAACAGTGTCTCAAAATGAGTCGATTTCATTTGCTCCCTAACGTGATGTCATGTTGGAACAAGCCCCGCCCTATTACCATAGATCCTCCCCTGAGTGAGCTGCACACAATCCACCATGCTTTCCACACATGTCTCAGCTTCGTAAGCGTTGTAAGTGTTCTGTTGTTGGCTGTAAGATTGAACATAAGAGTCTTCATGTACTCCCGGCAATAGAGCCACTGAAGACGCAGTGGAGAAGTTGTATTTTTGAAGGAAATATGCCCCCAAAATACCTAAATTCATGTATGTTTGTGCACGTCGTTTTACACCAGACTGCTTTGTGAAACATCTGGTAAAAAGTCTCAAAATAGGTCTCCTTTAACAAAAATCAGTAAAAGGGGAAACACACGGTCACGTGTGGTTTGCACTGCAAGGACAATCGGCTGCCCTTCCTGTAGCATTGCCTTAGGCATCTTACATTACAAGACATTGCAGATTATTGATCTGGCCACATCTGCAGTCCTCAGGCCACCCTGCAGGATGCCTATGGCATGTTCACACAGGCGAGCAGGCACCCTAGGCATCTTTCTTCTGGTGTTTTTCAGAGTCAGTAGAAAGACCCCTTTAATGTCCCACGTTATTGTAACCGTGACCACCTATAAACAGTTAGTGTCCTAACGACTCTTCCACAAGAGCAGGTGCAATAATTGTTCATGGTTCATTGAACAAGCATGGAAGACATTGTTTACAGATCTTTTATTGGAAAGGGTTTCAAACTTATTTGGATTTTACTAAAATTCTTTAAAATACAGTCTCCTGCTAAAGGGACATTTCTTTTCACAGAGTTCACTGCAGTCATGCTAGGAGAATACAAACCTGAGAGTTTAGTCAAAGCATATTTCAAGAGCAAGAGCTATGAAAATTAACACAAAAGTTTCAAACCATTTTGGCCAGAATTGCATAAACAGTGTTGAAAACTAGCTACACTTTCTGCAAATACTTCACTGCTCAAAATCTGAGTGAGCCTTGAACAAAGACAAGGACTGACCAAAGGCAAGATACTGGCAAGTGTTCTATACGCACTGCTAATGAATTATTTATTACTTCATTATTCAAACCACTGAGGAAAGTGAGATTAGTCTGTGACCATAAAAAGGTTTTAGTGAAAATAAGCATGATCAAATGCTATAGATTGAAAAGACTCCAAATACAGACTAAATTCATTACCCATCAAGTGAGAATTTCATTTGAGGAAACACAGCCAAGTCAAAATGTGCATTCTCCTTTTATTGCAACAAAAATTCAGGCAAACAATAAAAAGCACCACAAATGAGCATATATTCAGTCAGCGATCAAAGCACTCAGTAGTTAATCTTACAGTTGAGATTGTCAGGAGGGCCTGGTGTTGTGAAATGGGGGGGGGGGGGGGGGGGAGCTGTAAGTGGCTGAGCTCACAATTTCAGGTGTATTGGAAAAGCTTTGTGGAACACAGAATGCTGATGAGGCACTGATTCCAGAAAGTGTCCCATGAATTCTTGGTTCACAGGTTGTGTGTCTGTACACTCTGGCTTCGAACAAATTTGTTGTTTGCAGCTCCTTGAGGAGAATTGCAGAAACCAAATGGAAAGTTACACACCGAGCTGTACTGGTCATGTACTGGCAATGTACCCTGGAAATCAATGCCTGCAAAATTCTGTGAGGTACCTGGAATGGGTACAGCAGCAAAAGAGCCTGTGCCTTGAGATGATGTGGCAACACGAGGAGAGGTTTGGCTGGATGCTATAGAGGCAATTGCACTCTCCACCATTGAGCATTGTGTCTGTCGGCAAGGCTTGGGTAGAGAGACTGGGGGAGTGGCAACAGTTTGTGGGACAGGTGAGAAGTGTGTAGATGTGTGAAATGCTGGGGTCTGTACATTATTCTGAGACATGGCAGAAGTCCCAGCACTTTGGTTCAGAAACGGCAAAATATTGTTGATTGTTCTTGTTTGGGGATCAGAGCTCAGAGATTGAGAAACCGACACGTTCCGTAGCAAATTATGGAATCTAGGAGGAGTTATCGTATGCCAATTTGGAGCCTGAAAGTTGCCGTGAGCCAAAGATGTAGAAGCAGACTGACCCACCAAAGCATTTGTTGTGGTGTCAGGCTGAAATGACTGGTCCTGCAATCCAGAGATTTTGTTTGTAGTGACCACAGAGTGGGAGGAGGATGGAATGCTCTGACCCAGTGAAGTCAGATACCTGCCAGAGCTAATCCCTTGATAGAATGTTGAGGCACCAGAGGACTGAGCCTGAGATGTAGAAGCAGACAGGCCTGTCTGAAGCAGTGTTGTGGTGCCAGGCTGGTATGATGACTGGGTCTGGGATCCAGATGTCTGGTTTGCAGTCACCACAGACTGGGTTGAGTATGGAAAGCCATGACCCAGAGAAGTCACATTCCTCCTAATTCCTTGATACAATGTTGATGCGCCAGAGGACTGAGCCTGAGATGTAGACGCAGACTGGCCTGTCTGAAGCAGTGTTGTAGTGCCAGGCTGGTATGATGACTGGATGTGGAACCCAGGTATTTCGGAAAGGGTTGCAGTCAATGGACGCTGTGCAATATTGTACACGCCAGAGGTTTGACTTGGATATGGAGCAGAAGCTCCCGAAGGCTGACTCTGAGGAAGAACAGGCTGGCCTGTCTGAAGCAGTGTTGTAGTGCTAGGCTGGTATGATGACTGGGTCTGGGATCCAGACGCTTGAGAAGATGGAATTGTCTGACCTTGTACAATGGTGTACCATTTAGCATGTCCTGAAGGTGCAGCTCCATGGCTGCCAAGAGCCTGAGATGTAGAAGCAGACTGGCCTGTCTGAAGCAGTGTTGTGGTGCCAGGCTGGTATGATGACTGGGTCTGGGATCCAGATGTCTGGTTTGCAGTCACCACAGACTGGGTTGAGTATGGAAAGCCATGACCCAGAGAAGTCACATTTCTCCTAATTCCTTGATACAATGTTGATGCACCAGAGGACTGAGCCTGAGATGTAGACGCAGACTGGCCTGTCTGAAGCAGTGTTGTAGTGCCAGGCTGGTATGATGACTGGGTCTGGGATCCAGATGTCTGGTTTGCAGTCACCACAGACTGGGTTGAGTATGGAAAGCCATGACCCAGAGAAGTCACATTCCTCCTAATTCCTTGATACAATGTTGATGCACCAGAGGACTGAGCCTGAGATGTAGACGCAGACTGGCCTGTCTGAAGCAGTGTTGTAGTGCCAGGCTGGTATGATGACTGGATGTGGAACCCAGGTATTTCGGAAAGGGTTGCAGTCAATGGACGCTGTGCAATATTGTACACGCCAGAGGTTTGACTTGGATATGGAGCAGAAGCTCCCGAAGGCTGACTCTGAGGAAGAACAGGCTGGCCTGTCTGAAGCAGTGTTGTAGTGCTAGGCTGGTATGATGACTGGGTCTGGGATCCAGACGCTTGAGAAGATGGAATTGTCTGACCTTGTACAATGGTGTACCATTTAGCATGTCCTGAAGGTGCAGCTCCATGGCTGCCAAGAGCCTGGGATGTAGAAGCAGACTGGCCTGTCTGAAGCAGTGTTGTGGTGCCAGGCTGGTATGATGACTGGGTCTGGGATCCAGATGTCTGGTTTGCAGTCACCACAGACTGGGTTGAGTATGGAAAGCCATGACCCAGAGAAGTCACATTCCTCCTAATTCCTTGATACAATGTTGATGCACCAGAGGACTGAGCCTGAGATGTAGACGCAGACTGGCCTGTCTGAAGCAGTGTTGTAGTGCCCGGCTGGTATGATGACTGGATGTGGAACCCAGGTATTTCGGAAAGGGTTGCTGTCAATGGACGCTGTGCAATATTGTACACGCCAGAGGTTTGACTTGGATATGAAGCAGAAGCTCCCGAAGGCTGACTCTGAGGAAGAACAGGCCTGCCTGTCTGAAGGAGTGTTGTAGTGCTAGGCTGGTATGATGACTGGGTCTGGGATCCAGATGTCTGGTTTGCGGTCACCACAGACTGGGTTGAGTATGGAAAGCCATGACCCAGAGAAGTCACATTCCTCCTAATTCCTTGATACAATGTTGATGCACCAGAGGACTGAGCCTGAGATGTAGGAGCAGACTGGCCTGTCTGAAGCAGTGTTGTGGTGCCAGGCTGGTATGATGACTGGGTCTGGGATCCAGATGTCTGGTTTGTAGTGACCACAGACTGGGAGGAGGATGGAATTATATGACCCAGTGAAGTCAGATACCTGCCAGAGCTAATCCCTTGATACAACGTTGACGCACCAGAGGACTGAGCCTGAGATGTAGACGCAGACTGGCCTGTCTGAACCTGTGTTGTGGTGCCAGGCTGGTATGATGACTGGATGTGGAACCCAGGTATTTCGGAAAGGGTTGCAGTCAATGGACGCTGTGCAATATTGTACACGCCAGAGGTTTGACTTGGATATGAAGCAGAAGCTCCCGAAGGCTGACTCTGAGGAAGAACAGGCCTGCCTGTCTGAAGGAGTGTTGTAGTGCTAGGCTGGTATGATGACTGGGTCTGGGATCCAGATGTCTGGTTTGCGGTCACCACAGACTGGGTTGAGTATGGAAAGCCATGACCCAGAGAAGTCACATTCCTCCTAATCCCTGGATACAATGTTGATGCACCAGAGGACTGAGCCTGAGATGTAGAAGCAGACTGGCCTGTCTGAACCTGTGTTGTGGTGCCAGGCTGGTATGATGACTGGGTCTGGGATCCAGAGGCTTGAGAAGATGGAATTGTCTGTCCTTGTACAATGGTGTACCATTTAGCATGTCCTGAAGGTGCAGCTCCATGGCTGCCAAGAGCCTGAGATGTAGAAGCAGACTGGCCTGTCTGAAGCAGTGTTGTGGTGCCAGGCTGGTATGATGACTGGGTCTGGGATCCAGATGTCTGGTTTGTAGTGACCACAGACTGGGAGGAGGATGGAATTATATGACCCAGTGAAGTCAGATACCTGCCAGAGCTAATCCCTTGATACAACGTTGACGCACCAGAGGACTGAGCCTGAGATGTAGACGCAGACTGGCCTGTCTGAACCTGTGTTGTGGTGCCAGGCTGGTATGATGACTGGATGTGGAACCCAGGTATTTCGGAAAGGGTTACAGTCAATGGACGCTGTGCAATATTGTACACGCCAGAGGTTTGACTTGGATATGGAGCAGAAGCTCCCGCAGGCTGACTCTGAGGAAGAACAGGCTGGCCTGTCTGAAGCAGTGTTGTAGTGCTAGGCTGGTATGATGACTGGGTCTGGGATCCAGACGCTTGAGAAGATGGAATTGTCTGACCTTGTACAATGGTGTACCATTTAGCATGTCCTGAAGGTGCAGCTCCATGGCTGCCAAGAGCCTGAGATGTAGAAGCAGACTGGCCTGTCTGAAGCAGTGTTGTGGTGCCAGGCTGGTATGATGACTGGGTCTGGGATCCAGATGTCTGGTTTGCAGTCACCACAGACTGGGTTGAGTATGGAAAGCCATGACCCAGAGAAGTCACATTCCTCCTAATTCCTTGATACAATGTTGATGCACCAGAGGACTGAGCCTGAGATGTAGGAGTAGACTGGCCTGTCTGAAGCAGTGTTGTAGTGCCAGGCTGGTATGATGACTGGGTCTGGGATCCAGATGTCTGGTTTGCAGTCACCACAGACTGGGTTGAGTATGGAAAGCCATGACCCAGAGAAGTCACATTCCTCCTAATTCCTTGATACAATGTTGATGCACCAGAGGACTGAGCCTGAGATGTAGACGCAGACTGGCCTGTCTGAAGCAGTGTTGTAGTGCCAGGCTGGTATGATGACTGGATGTGGAACCCAGGTATTTCGGAAAGGGTTGCAGTCAATGGACGCTGTGCAATATTGTACACGCCAGAGGTTTGACTTGGATATGAAGCAGAAGCTCCCGAAGGCTGACTCTGAGGAAGAACAGGCTGGCCTGTCTGAAGGAGCGTTGTAGTGCTAGGCTGGTATGATGACTGGGTCTGGGATCCAGACGCTTGAGAAGATGGAATTGTCTGACCTTGTACAATGGTGTACCATTTAGCATGTCCTGAAGGTGCAGCTCCATGGCTGCCAAGAGCCTGAGATGTAGAAGCAGACTGGCCTGTCTGAAGCAGTGTTGTGGTGCCAGGCTGGTATGATGACTGGGTCTGGGATCCAGATGTCTGGTTTGTAGTGACCACAGACTGGGAGGAGGATGGAATTATATGACCCAGTGAAGTCAGATACCTGCCAGAGCTAATCCCTTGATACAACGTTGACGCACCAGAGGACTGAGCCTGAGATGTAGACGCAGACTGGCCTGTCTGAACCTGTGTTGTGGTGCCAGGCTGGTATGATGACTGGATGTGGAACCCAGGCATTTGGGAAGAGGATGCAATCAGAGGACCCTGTACAACAGAGTACATGCCAGAGGTTTGACTTGGATATGAAGCTGAAGCTCCGAAAGACTCAGGCTGGGCAATAGACTCGCCTGTCTGAACCTGTGTTGTGGTGCTAGGCTGGTATGACGACTGGGTCTGGGATCCAGATGTCTGGTTTGCAGTGCCTCCAAACTGGAACCTGGAAGGTCTTTGGAATCCACCGTTATTCTGACCTTTTTGAGGCCAAGATTGAGAGAGCAAAGTGCCACAGTTTTCAGGCTTGAGAGATTCAAACCAATAGAGCCTTGAGGACTGAGTCATCATCAAGTTGTCCTGCGGTTGAACCATGGGAGTTGCTTGACCTTGAGCATTTAGTACAGGTTTACCTTGAGCAGCACCACCAGAAGACTGAACAAAACTAGAATCCTGTTGAGCAGTTTGGACTTCTGAAGTATAACTGAAACTACTAGAATTTCCTCCGTCAACATTTCCATTTGCACTTTTTCTGGACAGTAGCTCCAAAGCTTGAACAGGCGTAGCGAAGTGAAAATTTTGGTTCCATGTTGCATTAGAACGTCCAGCTTGCCAATCAACAACAGAGGTTGTATTCCACACTGTGAGGGATAAATCCAATTTTAGATTATAGATTTGCAACTATACATGCAAATATTTTAGATTTAAAAGTTCATTTTAAAAGCCTACCTCCGAATCCACTTGTATCTCTCCAAAGAACCAAAGCAATGAAAATTAGATGGAGCCTGTAAGAAAAAAAAAAAAAGTTACATACCTAAAATCATGGGGGAAAAAAACATGTAAAAAAAAAAAGAAAAAGAAAAAAGAAAAAAGAAAAAAAAAAGAAAAAAAAGGAGAACAAACACAGGATACATACCCCTTCATTGCCCATGACATATCTCAAAAGAAGATTACCAAAAGGAGGCCCCACTACTAACATAAAATCTACACTTTGCCCAAATACTATAGCCACCACCACCCTAAACATGCTACTTATATAATTAGTTTCACCTGGTCACATGTCACCTAACAGATTAAAAGTTAAGTCTCTCCAGGGTCCTAAACAAGCTTGGTTATCTTCAGTCTTGTCTTTTAGCCTCATGCGTTATCATTAGGTCCCCTATAGGTTATGGAGAGATCTTGACACCTTGCCTACAAGCAACACTGATTTGCGCAGCATGCACCGCTTGGTTTTTTACAATTCTACAGTTTGGTTCTATGCTCAGTGTTCATTTAAATTCAAGTTTGCCTATTTTATGCAACCAATATGATGAGCCATCATATGTGATGTAGCAAAGACATGACTCTATAGTTACAATGAAGAAGCAGCTAATTATTTGCAACTATTTTTGAATCTGAGCCTTCATCAATGAAGAGAGACATGAACATGTACAATTTTAAGATGTCTTTAATGCAAAGCAATACTGGGTATAAACCACAGAATTCATAAAACATGAGAAAATCAACAGCAGCAAAATAAAGGTGCACCTCTAAAGCATCAGTATACATATATACCAAGCATGACACAGATTCTGCTTAGGTGGAATTTCAATAAGCTTCTTGTACATATATCACACACACACACACACACACACACACACACACACACACACACACACACACACACATGGAATTGTTTTCAGGACAGAGCTCTTTGCAAGTTTTGTTACATGAGACATTAAAGGGGAACTATTATGCAAAATTCACTTTTAAATGGTGTTTGAACATAACTCTGTGTCGGCAGAGTGTGTACACAACCACCCTACAATGGTAAAAATCCACCCACTCCTTTGATATATTCCCAATAAATCATAAACAGTGTCTCAAAATGAGTCGATTTCATTTGCTCCCTAACGTGATGTCATGTTGGAACAAGCCCCGCCCTATTACCATAGATCCTCCCCTGAGTGAGCTGCACACAATCCACCATGCTTTCCACACATGTCTCAGCTTCGTAAGCGTTGTAAGTGTTCTGTTGTTGGCTGTAAGATTGAACATAAGAGTCTTCATGTACTCCCGGCAATAGAGCCACTGAAGACGCAGTGGAGAAGTTGTATTTTTGAAGGAAATATGCCCCCAAAATACCTAAATTCGTGTATGTTTGTGCACGTCGTTTTACACCAGACTGCTTTGTGAAACATCTGGTAAAAAGTCTCAAAATAGGTCTCCTTTAACAAAAATCAGTAAAAGGGGAAACACACGGTCACGTGTGGTTTGCACTGCAAGGACAATCGGCTGCCCTTCCTGTAGCATTGCCTTAGGCATCTTACATTACAAGACATTGCAGATTATTGATCTGGCCACATCTGCAGTCCTCAGGCCACCCTGCAGGATGCCTATGGCATGTTCACACAGGCGAGCAGGCACCCTAGGCATCTTTCTTCTGGTGTTTTTCAGAGTCAGTAGAAAGACCCCTTTAATGTCCCACGTTATTGTAACCGTGACCACCTATAAACAGTTAGTGTCCTAACGACTCTTCCACAAGAGCAGGTGCAATAATTGTTCATGGTTCATTGAACAAGCATGGAAGACATTGTTTACAGATCTTTTATTGGAAAGGGTTTCAAACTTATTTGGATTTTACTAAAATTCTTTAAAATACAGTCTCCTGCTAAAGGGACATTTCTTTTCACAGAGTTCACTGCAGTCATGCTAGGAGAATACAAACCTGAGAGTTTAGTCAAAGCATATTTCAAGAGCAAGAGCTATGAAAATTAACACAAAAGTTTCAAACCATTTTGGCCAGAATTGCATAAACAGTGTTGAAAACTAGCTACACTTTCTGCAAATACTTCACTGCTCAAAATCTGAGTGAGCCTTGAACAAAGACAAGGACTGACCAAAGGCAAGATACTGGCAAGTGTTCTATACGCACTGCTAATGAATTATTTATTACTTCATTATTCAAACCACTGAGGAAAGTGAGATTAGTCTGTGACCATAAAAAGGTTTTAGTGAAAATAAGCATGATCAAATGCTATAGATTGAAAAGACTCCAAATACAGACTAAATTCATTACCCATCAAGTGAGAATTTCATTTGAGGAAACACAGCCAAGTCAAAATGTGCATTCTCCTTTTATTGCAACAAAAATTCAGGCAAACAATAAAAAGCACCACAAATGAGCATATTCAGTCAGCGATCAAAGCACTCAGTAGTTAATCTTACAGTTGAGATTGTCAGGAGGGCCTGGTGTTGGGAAATGGGGGGGAGCTGTAAGTGGCTGAGCTCACAATTTCAGGTGTATTGGAAAAGCTTTGTGGAACACAGAATGCTGATGAGGCACTGATTCCAGAAAGTGTCCCATGAATTCTTGGTTCACAGGTTGTGTGTCTGTACACTCTGGCTTCGAACAAATTTGTTGTTTGCAGCTCCTTGAGGAGAATTGCAGAAACCAAATGGAAAGTTACACACCGAGCTGTACTGGTCATGTACTGGCAATGTACCCTGGAAATCAATGCCTGCAAAATTCTGTGAGGTACCTGGAATGGGTACAGCAGCAAAAGAGCCTGTGCCTTGAGATGATGTGGCAACACGAGGAGAGGTTTGGCTGGATGCTATAGAGGCAATTGCACTCTCCACCATTGAGCATTGTGTCTGTCGGCAAGGCTTGGGTAGAGAGACTGGGGGAGTGGCAACAGTTTGTGGGACAGGTGAGAAGTGTGTAGATGTGTGAAATGCTGGGGTCTGTACATTATTCTGAGACATGGCAGAAGTCCCAGCACTTTGGTTCAGAAACGGCAAAATATTGTTGATTGTTCTTGTTTGGGGATCAGAGCTCAGAGATTGAGAAACCGACACGTTCCGTAGCAAATTATGGAATCTAGGAGGAGTTATCGTATGCCAATTTGGAGCCTGAAAGTTGCCGTGAGCCAAAGATGTAGAAGCAGACTGACCCACCAAAGCATTTGTTGTGGTGTCAGGCTGAAATGACTGGTCCTGCAATCCAGAGATTTTGTTTGTAGTGACCACAGAGTGGGAGGAGGATGGAATGCTCTGACCCAGTGAAGTCAGATACCTGCCAGAGCTAATCCCTTGATAGAATGTTGAGGCACCAGAGGACTGAGCCTGAGATGTAGAAGCAGACAGGCCTGTCTGAAGCAGTGTTGTGGTGCCAGGCTGGTATGATGACTGGGTCTGGGATCCAGATGTCTGGTTTGCAGTCACCACAGACTGGGTTGAGTATGGAAAGCCATGACCCAGAGAAGTCACATTCCTCCTAATTCCTTGATACAATGTTGATGCGCCAGAGGACTGAGCCTGAGATGTAGACGCAGACTGGCCTGTCTGAAGCAGTGTTGTAGTGCCAGGCTGGTATGATGACTGGATGTGGAACCCAGGTATTTCGGAAAGGGTTGCAGTCAATGGACGCTGTGCAATATTGTACACGCCAGAGGTTTGACTTGGATATGGAGCAGAAGCTCCCGAAGGCTGACTCTGAGGAAGAACAGGCTGGCCCGTCTGAAGCAGTGTTGTAGTGCTAGGCTGGTATGATGACTGGGTCTGGGATCCAGACGCTTGAGAAGATGGAATTGTCTGACCTTGTACAATGGTGTACCATTTAGCATGTCCTGAAGGTGCAGCTCCATGGCTGCCAAGAGCCTGAGATGTAGAAGCAGACTGGCCTGTCTGAAGCAGTGTTGTGGTGCCAGGCTGGTATGATGACTGGGTCTGGGATCCAGATGTCTGGTTTGCAGTCACCACAGACTGGGTTGAGTATGGAAAGCCATGACCCAGAGAAGTCACATTCCTCCTAATTCCTTGATACAATGTTGATGCACCAGAGGACTGAGCCTGAGATGTAGGAGCAGACTGGCCTGTCTGAAGCAGTGTTGTAGTGCCAGGCTGGTATGATGACTGGGTCTGGGATCCAGATGTCTGGTTTGCAGTCACCACAGACTGGGTTGAGTATGGAAAGCCATGACCCAGAGAAGTCACATTCCTCCTAATTCCTTGATACAATGTTGATGCACCAGAGGACTGAGCCTGAGATGTAGACGCAGACTGGCCTGTCTGAAGCAGTGTTGTAGTGCCAGGCTGGTATGATGACTGGATGTGGAACCCAGGTATTTCGGAAAGGGTTGCAGTCAATGGACGCTGTGCAATATTGTACACGCCAGAGGTTTGACTTGGATATGGAGCAGAAGCTCCCGAAGGCTGACTCTGAGGAAGAACAGGCTGGCCTGTCTGAAGCAGTGTTGTAGTGCTAGGCTGGTATGATGACTGGGTCTGGGATCCAGACGCTTGAGAAGATGGAATTGTCTGACCTTGTACAATGGTGTACCATTTAGCATGTCCTGAAGGTGCAGCTCCATGGCTGCCAAGAGCCTGGGATGTAGAAGCAGACTGGCCTGTCTGAAGCAGTGTTGTGGTGCCAGGCTGGTATGATGACTGGGTCTGGGATCCAGATGTCTGGTTTGCAGTCACCACAGACTGGGTTGAGTATGGAAAGCCATGACCCAGAGAAGTCACATTCCTCCTAATTCCTTGATACAATGTTGATGCACCAGAGGACTGAGCCTGAGATGTAGACGCAGACTGGCCTGTCTGAAGCAGTGTTGTAGTGCCCGGCTGGTATGATGACTGGATGTGGAACCCAGGTATTTCGGAAAGGGTTGCTGTCAATGGACGCTGTGCAATATTGTACACGCCAGAGGTTTGACTTGGATATGAAGCAGAAGCTCCCGAAGGCTGACTCTGAGGAAGAACAGGCCTGCCTGTCTGAAGGAGTGTTGTAGTGCTAGGCTGGTATGATGACTGGGTCTGGGATCCAGATGTCTGGTTTGCGGTCACCACAGACTGGGTTGAGTATGGAAAGCCATGACCCAGAGAAGTCACATTCCTCCTAATTCCTTGATACAATGTTGATGCACCAGAGGACTGAGCCTGAGATGTAGGAGCAGACTGGCCTGTCTGAAGCAGTGTTGTGGTGCCAGGCTGGTATGATGACTGGGTCTGGGATCCAGATGTCTGGTTTGTAGTGACCACAGACTGGGAGGAGGATGGAATTATATGACCCAGTGAAGTCAGATACCTGCCAGAGCTAATCCCTTGATACAACGTTGACGCACCAGAGGACTGAGCCTGAGATGTAGACGCAGACTGGCCTGTCTGAACCTGTGTTGTGGTGCCAGGCTGGTATGATGACTGGATGTGGAACCCAGGTATTTCGGAAAGGGTTGCAGTCAATGGACGCTGTGCAATATTGTACACGCCAGAGGTTTGACTTGGATATGAAGCAGAAGCTCCCGAAGGCTGACTCTGAGGAAGAACAGGCCTGCCTGTCTGAAGGAGTGTTGTAGTGCTAGGCTGGTATGATGACTGGGTCTGGGATCCAGATGTCTGGTTTGCGGTCACCACAGACTGGGTTGAGTATGGAAAGCCATGACCCAGAGAAGTCACATTCCTCCTAATCCCTGGATACAATGTTGATGCACCAGAGGACTGAGCCTGAGATGTAGAAGCAGACTGGCCTGTCTGAACCTGTGTTGTGGTGCCAGGCTGGTATGATGACTGGGTCTGGGATCCAGAGGCTTGAGAAGATGGAATTGTCTGTCCTTGTACAATGGTGTACCATTTAGCATGTCCTGAAGGTGCAGCTCCATGGCTGCCAAGAGCCTGAGATGTAGAAGCAGACTGGCCTGTCTGAAGCAGTGTTGTGGTGCCAGGCTGGTATGATGACTGGGTCTGGGATCCAGATGTCTGGTTTGTAGTGACCACAGACTGGGAGGAGGATGGAATTATATGACCCAGTGAAGTCAGATACCTGCCAGAGCTAATCCCTTGATACAACGTTGACGCACCAGAGGACTGAGCCTGAGATGTAGACGCAGACTGGCCTGTCTGAACCTGTGTTGTGGTGCCAGGCTGGTATGATGACTGGATGTGGAACCCAGGTATTTCGGAAAGGGTTACAGTCAATGGACGCTGTGCAATATTGTACACGCCAGAGGTTTGACTTGGATATGGAGCAGAAGCTCCCGCAGGCTGACTCTGAGGAAGAACAGGCTGGCCTGTCTGAAGCAGTGTTGTAGTGCTAGGCTGGTATGATGACTGGGTCTGGGATCCAGACGCTTGAGAAGATGGAATTGTCTGACCTTGTACAATGGTGTACCATTTAGCATGTCCTGAAGGTGCAGCTCCATGGCTGCCAAGAGCCTGAGATGTAGAAGCAGACTGGCCTGTCTGAAGCAGTGTTGTGGTGCCAGGCTGGTATGATGACTGGGTCTGGGATCCAGATGTCTGGTTTGCAGTCACCACAGACTGGGTTGAGTATGGAAAGCCATGACCCAGAGAAGTCACATTCCTCCTAATTCCTTGATACAATGTTGATGCACCAGAGGACTGAGCCTGAGATGTAGACGCAGACTGGCCTGTCTGAAGCAGTGTTGTAGTGCCAGGCTGGTATGATGACTGGATGTGGAACCCAGGTATTTCGGAAAGGGTTGCAGTCAATGGACGCTGTGCAATATTGTACACGCCAGAGGTTTGACTTGGATATGAAGCAGAAGCTCCCGAAGGCTGACTCTGAGGAAGAACAGGCTGGCCTGTCTGAAGGAGCGTTGTAGTGCTAGGCTGGTATGATGACTGGGTCTGGGATCCAGATGTCTGGTTTGTAGTGACCACAGACTGGGAGGAGGATGGAATTATATGACCCAGTGAAGTCAGATACCTGCCAGAGCTAATCCCTTGATACAACGTTGACGCACCAGAGGACTGAGCCTGAGATGTAGACGCAGACTGGCCTGTCTGAACCTGTGTTGTGGTGCCAGGCTGGTATGATGACTGGATGTGGAACCCAGGCATTTGGGAAGAGGATGCAATCAGAGGACCCTGTACAACAGAGTACATGCCAGAGGTTTGACTTGGATATGAAGCTGAAGCTCCGAAAGACTCAGGCTGGGCAATAGACTCGCCTGTCTGAACCTGTGTTGTTGTGCTAGGCTGGTATGACGACTGGGTCTGGGATCCAGATGTCTGGTTTGCAGTGCCTCCAAACTGGAACCTGGAAGGTCTTTGGAATCCACCGTTATTCTGACCTTTTTGAGGCCAAGATTGAGAGAGCAAAGTGCCACAGTTTTCAGGCTTGAGAGATTCAAACCAATAGAGCCTTGAGGACTGAGTCATCATCAAGTTGTCCTGCGGTTGAACCATGGGAGTTGCTTGACCTTGAGCATTTAGTACAGGTTTACCTTGAGCAGCACCACCAGAAGACTGAACAAAACTAGAATCCTGTTGAGCAGTTTGGACTTCTGAAGTATAACTGAAACTACTAGAATTTCCTCCGTCAACATTTCCATTTGCACTTTTTCTGGACAGTAGCTCCAAAGCTTGAACAGGCGTAGCGAAGTGAAAATTTTGGTTCCATGTTGCATTAGAACGTCCAGCTTGCCAATCAACAACAGAGGTTGTATTCCACACTGTGAGGGATAAATCCAATTTTAGATTATAGATTTGCAACTATACATGCAAATATTTTAGATTTAAAAGTTCATTTTAAAAGCCTACCTCCGAATCCACTTGTATCTCTCCAAAGAACCAAAGCAATGAAAATTAGATGGAGCCTGTAAGAAAAAAAAAAAAAGTTACATACCTAAAATCATGGGGGAAAAAAACATGTAAAAAAAAAAAGAAAAAGAAAAAAGAAAAAAGAAAAAAAAAGAAAAAAAAGGAGAACAAACACAGGATACATACCCCTTCATTGCCCATGACATATCTCAAAAGAAGATTACCAAAAGGAGGCCCCACTACTAACATAAAATCTACACTTTGCCCAAATACTATAGCCACCACCACCCTAAACATGCTACTTATATAATTAGTTTCACCTGGTCACATGTCACCTAACAGATTAAAAGTTAAGTCTCTCCAGGGTCCTAAACAAGCTTGGTTATCTTCAGTCTTGTCTTTTAGCCTCATGCGTTATCATTAGGTCCCCTATAGGTTATGGAGAGATCTTGACACCTTGCCTACAAGCAACACTGATTTGCGCAGCATGCACCGCTTGGTTTTTTACAATTCTACAGTTTGGTTCTATGCTCAGTGTTCATTTAAATTCAAGTTTGCCTATTTTATGCAACCAATATGATGAGCCATCATATGTGATGTAGCAAAGACATGACTCTATAGTTACAATGAAGAAGCAGCTAATTATTTGCAACTATTTTTGAATCTGAGCCTTCATCAATGAAGAGAGACATGAACATGTACAATTTTAAGATGTCTTTAATGCAAAGCAATACTGGGTATAAACCACAGAATTCATAAAACATGAGAAAATCAACAGCAGCAAAATAAAGGTGCACCTCTAAAGCATCAGTATACATATATACCAAGCATGACACAGATTCTGCTTAGGTGGAATTTCAATAAGCTTCTTGTACATATATCACACACACACACACACACACACACACACACACACACACACACACACACACACATGGAATTGTTTTCAGGACAGAGCTCTTTGCAAGTTTTGTTACATGAGACATTAAAGGGGAACTATTATGCAAAATTCACTTTTAAATGGTGTTTGAACATAACTCTGTGTCGGCAGAGTGTGTACACAACCACCCTACAATGGTAAAAATCCACCCACTCCTTTGATATATTCCCAATAAATCATAAACAGTGTCTCAAAATGAGTCGATTTCATTTGCTCCCTAACGTGATGTCATGTTGGAACAAGCCCCGCCCTATTACCATAGATCCTCCCCTGAGTGAGCTGCACACAATCCACCATGCTTTCCACACATGTCTCAGCTTCGTAAGCGTTGTAAGTGTTCTGTTGTTGGCTGTAAGATTGAACATAAGAGTCTTCATGTACTCCCGGCAATAGAGCCACTGAAGACGCAGTGGAGAAGTTGTATTTTTGAAGGAAATATGCCCCCAAAATACCTAAATTCGTGTATGTTTGTGCACGTCGTTTTACACCAGACTGCTTTGTGAAACATCTGGTAAAAAGTCTCAAAATAGGTCTCCTTTAACAAAAATCAGTAAAAGGGGAAACACACGGTCACGTGTGGTTTGCACTGCAAGGACAATCGGCTGCCCTTCCTGTAGCATTGCCTTAGGCATCTTACATTACAAGACATTGCAGATTATTGATCTGGCCACATCTGCAGTCCTCAGGCCACCCTGCAGGATGCCTATGGCATGTTCACACAGGCGAGCAGGCACCCTAGGCATCTTTCTTCTGGTGTTTTTCAGAGTCAGTAGAAAGACCCCTTTAATGTCCCACGTTATTGTAACCGTGACCACCTATAAACAGTTAGTGTCCTAACGACTCTTCCACAAGAGCAGGTGCAATAATTGTTCATGGTTCATTGAACAAGCATGGAAGACATTGTTTACAGATCTTTTATTGGAAAGGGTTTCAAACTTATTTGGATTTTACTAAAATTCTTTAAAATACAGTCTCCTGCTAAAGGGACATTTCTTTTCACAGAGTTCACTGCAGTCATGCTAGGAGAATACAAACCTGAGAGTTTAGTCAAAGCATATTTCAAGAGCAAGAGCTATGAAAATTAACACAAAAGTTTCAAACCATTTTGGCCAGAATTGCATAAACAGTGTTGAAAACTAGCTACACTTTCTGCAAATACTTCACTGCTCAAAATCTGAGTGAGCCTTGAACAAAGACAAGGACTGACCAAAGGCAAGATACTGGCAAGTGTTCTATACGCACTGCTAATGAATTATTTATTACTTCATTATTCAAACCACTGAGGAAAGTGAGATTAGTCTGTGACCATAAAAAGGTTTTAGTGAAAATAAGCATGATCAAATGCTATAGATTGAAAAGACTCCAAATACAGACTAAATTCATTACCCATCAAGTGAGAATTTCATTTGAGGAAACACAGCCAAGTCAAAATGTGCATTCTCCTTTTATTGCAACAAAAATTCAGGCAAACAATAAAAAGCACCACAAATGAGCATATTCAGTCAGCGATCAAAGCACTCAGTAGTTAATCTTACAGTTGAGATTGTCAGGAGGGCCTGGTGTTGGGAAATGGGGGGGAGCTGTAAGTGGCTGAGCTCACAATTTCAGGTGTATTGGAAAAGCTTTGTGGAACACAGAATGCTGATGAGGCACTGATTCCAGAAAGTGTCCCATGAATTCTTGGTTCACAGGTTGTGTGTCTGTACACTCTGGCTTCGAACAAATTTGTTGTTTGCAGCTCCTTGAGGAGAATTGCAGAAACCAAATGGAAAGTTACACACCGAGCTGTACTGGTCATGTACTGGCAATGTACCCTGGAAATCAATGCCTGCAAAATTCTGTGAGGTACCTGGAATGGGTACAGCAGCAAAAGAGCCTGTGCCTTGAGATGATGTGGCAACACGAGGAGAGGTTTGGCTGGATGCTATAGAGGCAATTGCACTCTCCACCATTGAGCATTGTGTCTGTCGGCAAGGCTTGGGTAGAGAGACTGGGGGAGTGGCAACAGTTTGTGGGACAGGTGAGAAGTGTGTAGATGTGTGAAATGCTGGGGTCTGTACATTATTCTGAGACATGGCAGAAGTCCCAGCACTTTGGTTCAGAAACGGCAAAATATTGTTGATTGTTCTTGTTTGGGGATCAGAGCTCAGAGATTGAGAAACCAACACGTTCCGTAGCAAATTATGGAATCTAGGAGGAGTTATCGTATGCCAATTTGGAGCCTGAAAGTTGCCGTGAGCCAAAGATGTAGAAGCAGACTGACCCACCAAAGCATTTGTTGTGGTGTCAGGCTGAAATGACTGGTCCTGCAATCCAGAGATTTTGTTTGTAGTGACCACAGAGTGGGAGGAGGATGGAATGCTCTGACCCAGTGAAGTCAGATACCTGCCAGAGCTAATCCCTTGATAGAATGTTGAGGCACCAGAGGACTGAGCCTGAGATGTAGAAGCAGACAGGCCTGTCTGAAGCAGTGTTGTGGTGCCAGGCTGGTATGATGACTGGGTCTGGGATCCAGATGTCTGGTTTGCAGTCACCACAGACTGGGTTGAGTATGGAAAGCCATGACCCAGAGAAGTCACATTCCTCCTAATTCCTTGATACAATGTTGATGCGCCAGAGGACTGAGCCTGAGATGTAGACGCAGACTGGCCTGTCTGAAGCAGTGTTGTAGTGCCAGGCTGGTATGATGACTGGATGTGGAACCCAGGTATTTCGGAAAGGGTTGCAGTCAATGGACGCTGTGCAATATTGTACACGCCAGAGGTTTGACTTGGATATGGAGCAGAAGCTCCCGAAGGCTGACTCTGAGGAAGAACAGGCTGGCCCGTCTGAAGCAGTGTTGTAGTGCTAGGCTGGTATGATGACTGGGTCTGGGATCCAGACGCTTGAGAAGATGGAATTGTCTGACCTTGTACAATGGTGTACCATTTAGCATGTCCTGAAGGTGCAGCTCCATGGCTGCCAAGAGCCTGAGATGTAGAAGCAGACTGGCCTGTCTGAAGCAGTGTTGTGGTGCCAGGCTGGTATGATGACTGGGTCTGGGATCCAGATGTCTGGTTTGCAGTCACCACAGACTGGGTTGAGTATGGAAAGCCATGACCCAGAGAAGTCACATTCCTCCTAATTCCTTGATACAATGTTGATGCACCAGAGGACTGAGCCTGAGATGTAGGAGCAGACTGGCCTGTCTGAAGCAGTGTTGTAGTGCCAGGCTGGTATGATGACTGGGTCTGGGATCCAGATGTCTGGTTTGCAGTCACCACAGACTGGGTTGAGTATGGAAAGCCATGACCCAGAGAAGTCACATTCCTCCTAATTCCTTGATACAATGTTGATGCACCAGAGGACTGAGCCTGAGATGTAGGAGCAGACTGGCCTGTCTGAAGCAGTGTTGTAGTGCCAGGCTGGTATGATGACTGGGTCTGGGATCCAGATGTCTGGTTTGTAGTGACCACAGACTGGGAGGAGGATGGAATTATATGACCCAGTGAAGTCAGATACCTGCCAGAGCTAATCCCTTGATACAACGTTGACGCACCAGAGGACTGAGCCTGAGATGTAGACGCAGACTGGCCTGTCTGAACCTGTGTTGTGGTGCCAGGCTGGTATGATGACTGGATGTGGAACCCAGGTATTTCGGAAAGGGTTGCAGTCAATGGACGCTGTGCAATATTGTACACGCCAGAGGTTTGACTTGGATATGAAGCAGAAGCTCCCGAAGGCTGACTCTGAGGAAGAACAGGCCTGCCTGTCTGAAGGAGTGTTGTAGTGCTAGGCTGGTATGATGACTGGGTCTGGGATCCAGATGTCTGGTTTGCGGTCACCACAGACTGGGTTGAGTATGGAAAGCCATGACCCAGAGAAGTCACATTCCTCCTAATCCCTGGATACAATGTTGATGCACCAGAGGACTGAGCCTGAGATGTAGAAGCAGACTGGCCTGTCTGAACCTGTGTTGTGGTGCCAGGCTGGTATGATGACTGGGTCTGGGATCCAGAGGCTTGAGAAGATGGAATTGTCTGTCCTTGTACAATGGTGTACCATTTAGCATGTCCTGAAGGTGCAGCTCCATGGCTGCCAAGAGCCTGAGATGTAGAAGCAGACTGGCCTGTCTGAAGCAGTGTTGTGGTGCCAGGCTGGTATGATGACTGGGTCTGGGATCCAGATGTCTGGTTTGTAGTGACCACAGACTGGGAGGAGGATGGAATTATATGACCCAGTGAAGTCAGATACCTGCCAGAGCTAATCCCTTGATACAACGTTGACGCACCAGAGGACTGAGCCTGAGATGTAGACGCAGACTGGCCTGTCTGAACCTGTGTTGTGGTGCCAGGCTGGTATGATGACTGGATGTGGAACCCAGGTATTTCGGAAAGGGTTACAGTCAATGGACGCTGTGCAATATTGTACACGCCAGAGGTTTGACTTGGATATGGAGCAGAAGCTCCCGCAGGCTGACTCTGAGGAAGAACAGGCTGGCCTGTCTGAAGCAGTGTTGTAGTGCTAGGCTGGTATGATGACTGGGTCTGGGATCCAGACGCTTGAGAAGATGGAATTGTCTGACCTTGTACAATGGTGTACCATTTAGCATGTCCTGAAGGTGCAGCTCCATGGCTGCCAAGAGCCTGAGATGTAGAAGCAGACTGGCCTGTCTGAAGCAGTGTTGTGGTGCCAGGCTGGTATGATGACTGGGTCTGGGATCCAGATGTCTGGTTTGCAGTCACCACAGACTGGGTTGAGTATGGAAAGCCATGACCCAGAGAAGTCACATTCCTCCTAATTCCTTGATACAATGTTGATGCACCAGAGGACTGAGCCTGAGATGTAGGAGTAGACTGGCCTGTCTGAAGCAGTGTTGTAGTGCCAGGCTGGTATGATGACTGGGTCTGGGATCCAGATGTCTGGTTTGCAGTCACCACAGACTGGGTTGAGTATGGAAAGCCATGACCCAGAGAAGTCACATTCCTCCTAATTCCTTGATACAATGTTAATGCACCAGAGGACTGAGCCTGAGATGTAGACGCAGACTGGCCTGTCTGAAGCAGTGTTGTAGTGCCAGGCTGGTATGATGACTGGATGTGGAACCCAGGTATTTCGGAAAGGGTTGCAGTCAATGGACGCTGTGCAATATTGTACACGCCAGAGGTTTGACTTGGATATGAAGCAGAAGCTCCCGAAGGCTGACTCTGAGGAAGAACAGGCTGGCCTGTCTGAAGGAGCGTTGTAGTGCTAGGCTGGTATGATGACTGGGTCTGGGATCCAGACGCTTGAGAAGATGGAATTGTCTGACCTTGTACAATGGTGTACCATTTAGCATGTCCTGAAGGTGCAGCTCCATGGCTGCCAAGAGCCTGAGATGTAGAAGCAGACTGGCCTGTCTGAAGCAGTGTTGTGGTGCCAGGCTGGTATGATGACTGGGTCTGGGATCCAGATGTCTGGTTTGTAGTGACCACAGACTGGGAGGAGGATGGAATTATATGACCCAGTGAAGTCAGATACCTGCCAGAGCTAATCCCTTGATACAACGTTGACGCACCAGAGGACTGAGCCTGAGATGTAGACGCAGACTGGCCTGTCTGAACCTGTGTTGTGGTGCCAGGCTGGTATGATGACTGGATGTGGAACCCAGGCATTTGGGAAGAGGATGCAATCAGAGGACCCTGTACAACAGAGTACATGCCAGAGGTTTGACTTGGATATGAAGCTGAAGCTCCGAAAGACTCAGGCTGGGCAATAGACTCGCCTGTCTGAACCTGTGTTGTGGTGCTAGGCTGGTATGACGACTGGGTCTGGGATCCAGATGTCTGGTTTGCAGTGCCTCCAAACTGGAACCTGGAAGGTCTTTGGAATCCACCGTTATTCTGACCTTTTTGAGGCCAAGATTGAGAGAGCAAAGTGCCACAGTTTTCAGGCTTGAGAGATTCAAACCAATAGAGCCTTGAGGACTGAGTCATCATCAAGTTGTCCTGCGGTTGAACCATGGGAGTTGCTTGACCTTGAGCATTTAGTACAGGTTTACCTTGAGCAGCACCACCAGAAGACTGAACAAAACTAGAATCCTGTTGAGCAGTTTGGACTTCTGAAGTATAACTGAAACTACTAGAATTTCCTCCGTCAACATTTCCATTTGCACTTTTTCTGGACAGTAGCTCCAAAGCTTGAACAGGCGTAGCGAAGTGAAAATTTTGGTTCCATGTTGCATTAGAACGTCCAGCTTGCCAATCAACAACAGAGGTTGTATTCCACACTGTGAGGGATAAATCCAATTTTAGATTATAGATTTGCAACTATACATGCAAATATTTTAGATTTAAAAGTTCATTTTAAAAGCCTACCTCCGAATCCACTTGTATCTCTCCAAAGAACCAAAGCAATGAAAATTAGATGGAGCCTGTAATAAAAAAAAAAAAAGTTACATACCTAAAATCATGGGGGAAAAAAACATGTAAAAAAAAAAAGAAAAAGAAAAAAGAAAAAAGAAAAAAAAGGAGAACAAACACAGGATACATACCCCTTCATTGCCCATGACATATCTCAAAAGAAGATTACCAAAAGGAGGCCCCACTACTAACATAAAATCTACACTTTGCCCAAATACTATAGCCACCACCACCCTAAACATGCTACTTATATAATTAGTTTCACCTGGTCACATGTCACCTAACAGATTAAAAGTTAAGTCTCTCCAGGGTCCTAAACAAGCTTGGTTATCTTCAGTCTTGTCTTTTAGCCTCATGCGTTATCATTAGGTCCCCTATAGGTTATGGAGAGATCTTGACACCTTGCCTACAAGCAACACTGATTTGCGCAGCATGCACCGCTTGGTTTTTTACAATTCTACAGTTTGGTTCTATGCTCAGTGTTCATTTAAATTCAAGTTTGCCTATTTTATGCAACCAATATGATGAGCCATCATATGTGATGTAGCAAAGACATGACTCTATAGTTACAATGAAGAAGCAGCTAATTATTTGCAACTATTTTTGAATCTGAGCCTTCATCAATGAAGAGAGACATGAACATGTACAATTTTAAGATGTCTTTAATGCAAAGCAATACTGGGTATAAACCACAGAATTCATAAAACATGAGAAAATCAACAGCAGCAAAATAAAGGTGCACCTCTAAAGCATCAGTATACATATATACCAAGCATGACACAGATTCTGCTTAGGTGGAATTTCAATAAGCTTCTTGTACATATATCACACACACACACACACACACACACACACACACACACACACACACACACACACACATGGAATTGTTTTCAGGACAGAGCTCTTTGCAAGTTTTGTTACATGAGACATTAAAGGGGAACTATTATGCAAAATTCACTTTTAAATGGTGTTTGAACATAACTCTGTGTCGGCAGAGTGTGTACACAACCACCCTACAATGGTAAAAATCCACCCACTCCTTTGATATATTCCCAATAAATCATAAACAGTGTCTCAAAATGAGTCGATTTCATTTGCTCCCTAACGTGATGTCATGTTGGAACAAGCCCCGCCCTATTACCATAGATCCTCCCCTGAGTGAGCTGCACACAATCCACCATGCTTTCCACACATGTCTCAGCTTCGTAAGCGTTGTAAGTGTTCTGTTGTTGGCTGTAAGATTGAACATAAGAGTCTTCATGTACTCCCGGCAATAGAGCCACTGAAGACGCAGTGGAGAAGTTGTATTTTTGAAGGAAATATGCCCCCAAAATACCTAAATTCGTGTATGTTTGTGCACGTCGTTTTACACCAGACTGCTTTGTGAAACATCTGGTAAAAAGTCTCAAAATAGGTCTCCTTTAACAAAAATCAGTAAAAGGGGAAACACACGGTCACGTGTGGTTTGCACTGCAAGGACAATCGGCTGCCCTTCCTGTAGCATTGCCTTAGGCATCTTACATTACAAGACATTGCAGATTATTGATCTGGCCACATCTGCAGTCCTCAGGCCACCCTGCAGGATGCCTATGGCATGTTCACACAGGCGAGCAGGCACCCTAGGCATCTTTCTTCTGGTGTTTTTCAGAGTCAGTAGAAAGACCCCTTTAATGTCCCACGTTATTGTAACCGTGACCACCTATAAACAGTTAGTGTCCTAACGACTCTTCCACAAGAGCAGGTGCAATAATTGTTCATGGTTCATTGAACAAGCATGGAAGACATTGTTTACAGATCTTTTATTGGAAAGGGTTTCAAACTTATTTGGATTTTACTAAAATTCTTTAAAATACAGTCTCCTGCTAAAGGGACATTTCTTTTCACAGAGTTCACTGCAGTCATGCTAGGAGAATACAAACCTGAGAGTTTAGTCAAAGCATATTTCAAGAGCAAGAGCTATGAAAATTAACACAAAAGTTTCAAACCATTTTGGCCAGAATTGCATAAACAGTGTTGAAAACTAGCTACACTTTCTGCAAATACTTCACTGCTCAAAATCTGAGTGAGCCTTGAACAAAGACAAGGACTGACCAAAGGCAAGATACTGGCAAGTGTTCTATACGCACTGCTAATGAATTATTTATTACTTCATTATTCAAACCACTGAGGAAAGTGAGATTAGTCTGTGACCATAAAAAGGTTTTAGTGAAAATAAGCATGATCAAATGCTATAGATTGAAAAGACTCCAAATACAGACTAAATTCATTACCCATCAAGTGAGAATTTCATTTGAGGAAACACAGCCAAGTCAAAATGTGCATTCTCCTTTTATTGCAACAAAAATTCAGGCAAACAATAAAAAGCACCACAAATGAGCATATTCAGTCAGCGATCAAAGCACTCAGTAGTTAATCTTACAGTTGAGATTGTCAGGAGGGCCTGGTGTTGGGAAATGGGGGGGAGCTGTAAGTGGCTGAGCTCACAATTTCAGGTGTATTGGAAAAGCTTTGTGGAACACAGAATGCTGATGAGGCACTGATTCCAGAAAGTGTCCCATGAATTCTTGGTTCACAGGTTGTGTGTCTGTACACTCTGGCTTCGAACAAATTTGTTGTTTGCAGCTCCTTGAGGAGAATTGCAGAAACCAAATGGAAAGTTACACACCGAGCTGTACTGGTCATGTACTGGCAATGTACCCTGGAAATCAATGCCTGCAAAATTCTGTGAGGTACCTGGAATGGGTACAGCAGCAAAAGAGCCTGTGCCTTGAGATGATGTGGCAACACGAGGAGAGGTTTGGCTGGATGCTATAGAGGCAATTGCACTCTCCACCATTGAGCATTGTGTCTGTCGGCAAGGCTTGGGTAGAGAGACTGGGGGAGTGGCAACAGTTTGTGGGACAGGTGAGAAGTGTGTAGATGTGTGAAATGCTGGGGTCTGTACATTATTCTGAGACATGGCAGAAGTCCCAGCACTTTGGTTCAGAAACGGCAAAATATTGTTGATTGTTCTTGTTTGGGGATCAGAGCTCAGAGATTGAGAAACCGACACGTTCCGTAGCAAATTATGGAATCTAGGAGGAGTTATCGTATGCCAATTTGGAGCCTGAAAGTTGCCGTGAGCCAAAGATGTAGAAGCAGACTGACCCACCAAAGCATTTGTTGTGGTGTCAGGCTGAAATGACTGGTCCTGCAATCCAGAGATTTTGTTTGTAGTGACCACAGAGTGGGAGGAGGATGGAATGCTCTGACCCAGTGAAGTCAGATACCTGCCAGAGCTAATCCCTTGATAGAATGTTGAGGCACCAGAGGACTGAGCCTGAGATGTAGAAGCAGACAGGCCTGTCTGAAGCAGTGTTGTGGTGCCAGGCTGGTATGATGACTGGGTCTGGGATCCAGATGTCTGGTTTGCAGTCACCACAGACTGGGTTGAGTATGGAAAGCCATGACCCAGAGAAGTCACATTCCTCCTAATTCCTTGATACAATGTTGATGCGCCAGAGGACTGAGCCTGAGATGTAGACGCAGACTGGCCTGTCTGAAGCAGTGTTGTAGTGCCAGGCTGGTATGATGACTGGATGTGGAACCCAGGTATTTCGGAAAGGGTTGCAGTCAATGGACGCTGTGCAATATTGTACACGCCAGAGGTTTGACTTGGATATGGAGCAGAAGCTCCCGAAGGCTGACTCTGAGGAAGAACAGGCTGGCCTGTCTGAAGCAGTGTTGTAGTGCTAGGCTGGTATGATGACTGGGTCTGGGATCCAGACGCTTGAGAAGATGGAATTGTCTGACCTTGTACAATGGTGTACCATTTAGCATGTCCTGAAGGTGCAGCTCCATGGCTGCCAAGAGCCTGAGATGTAGAAGCAGACTGGCCTGTCTGAAGCAGTGTTGTGGTGCCAGGCTGGTATGATGACTGGGTCTGGGATCCAGATGTCTGGTTTGAAGTCACCACAGACTGGGTTGAGTATGGAAAGCCATGACCCAGAGAAGTCACATTCCTCCTAATTCCTTGATACAATGTTGATGCACCAGAGGACTGAGCCTGAGATGTAGAAGCAGACTGGCCTGTCTGAAGCAGTGTTGTAGTGCCAGGCTGGTATGATGACTGGGTCTGGGATCCAGATGTCTGGTTTGTAGTGACCACAGACTGGGAGGAGGAAGGAATTATATGACCCAGTGACGTCAGATACCTGCCAGAGCTAATCCCTTGATACAACGTTGATGCGCCAGAGGACTGAGCCTGAGATGTAGACGCAGACTGGCCTGTCTGAACCTGTGTTGTGGTGCCAGGCTGGTATGATGACTGGATGTGGAACCCAGGTATTTCGGAAAGGGTTACAGTCAATGGACGCTGTGCAATATTGTACACGCCAGAGGTTTGACTTGGATATGGAGCAGAAGCTCCCGAAGGCTGACTCTGAGGAAGAACAGGCTGGCCTGTCTGAAGCAGTGTTGTAGTGCTAGGCTGGTATGATGACTGGGTCTGGGATTCAGACGCTTGAGAAGATGGAATTGTCTGACCTTGTACAATGGTGTACCATTTAGCATGTCCTGAAGGTGCAGCTCCAGGGCTGCCAAGAGCCTGAGATGTAGAAGCAGACTGGCCTGTCTGAAGCAGTGTTGTGGTGCCAGGCTGGTATGATGACTGGGTCTGGGATCCAGATGTCTGGTTTGCAGTCACCACAGACTGGGTTGAGTATGGAAAGCCATGACCCAGAGAAGTCACATTCCTCCTAATTCCTTGATACAATGTTGATGCACCAGAGGACTGAGCCTGAGATGTAGAAGCAGACTGGCCTGTCTGAAGCAGTGTTGTAGTGCCAGGCTGGTATGATGACTGGGTCTGGGATCCAGATGTCTGGTTTGTAGTGACCACAGACTGGGAGGAGGAAGGAATTATATGACCCAGTGACGTCAGATACCTGCCAGAGCTAATCCCTTGATACAACGTTGATGCGCCAGAGGACTGAGCCTGAGATGTAGACGCAGACTGGCCTGTCTGAACCTGTGTTGTGGTGCCAGGCTGGTATGATGACTGGATGTGGAACCCAGGTATTTCGGAAAGGGTTACAGTCAATGGACGCTGTGCAATATTGTACACGCCAGAGGTTTGACTTGGATATGGAGCAGAAGCTCCCGAAGGCTGACTCTGAGGAAGAACAGGCTGGCCTGTCTGAAGCAGTGTTGTAGTGCTAGGCTGGTATGATGACTGGGTCTGGGATTCAGACGCTTGAGAAGATGGAATTGTCTGACCTTGTACAATGGTGTACCATTTAGCATGTCCTGAAGGTGCAGCTCCAGGGCTGCCAAGAGCCTGAGATGTAGAAGCAGACTGGCCTGTCTGAAGCAGTGTTGTGGTGCCAGGCTGGTATGATGACTGGGTCTGGGATCCAGATGTCTGGTTTGCAGTCACCACAGACTGGGTTGAGTATGGAAAGCCATGACCCAGAGAAGTCACATTTCTCCTAATTCCTTGATACAATGTTGATGCACCAGAGGACTGAGCCTGAGATGTAGGAGCAGACTGGCCTGTCTGAAGCAGTGTTGTAGTGCCAGGCTGGTATGATGACTGGGTCTGGGATCCAGATGTCTGGTTTGCAGTCACCACAGACTGGGTTGAGTATGGAAAGCCATGACCCAGAGAAGTCACATTCCTCCTAATTCCTTGATACAATGTTGATGCACCAGAGGACTGAGCCTGAGATGTAGACGCAGACTGGCCTGTCTGAAGCAGTGTTGTAGTGCCAGGCTGGTATGATGACTGGATGTGGAACCCAGGTATTTCGGAAAGGGTTGCAGTCAATGGACGCTGTGCAATATTGTACACGCCAGAGGTTTGACTTGGATATGAAGCAGAAGCTCCCGAAGGCTGACTCTGAGGAAGAACAGGCTGGCCTGTCTGAAGGAGCGTTGTAGTGCTAGGCTGGTATGATGACTGGGTCTGGGATCCAGATGTCTGGTTTGTAGTGACCACAGACTGGGAGGAGGATGGAATTATATGACCCAGTGAAGTCAGATACCTGCCAGAGCTAATCCCTTGATACAACGTTGACGCACCAGAGGACTGAGCCTGAGATGTAGACGCAGACTGGCCTGTCTGAACCTGTGTTGTGGTGCCAGGCTGGTATGATGACTGGATGTGGAACCCAGGCATTTGGGAAGAGGATGCAATCAGAGGACCCTGTACAACAGAGTACATGCCAGAGGTTTGACTTGGATATGAAGCTGAAGCTCCGAAAGACTCAGGCTGGGCAATAGACTCGCCTGTCTGAACCTGTGTTGTGGTGCTAGGCTGGTATGACGACTGGGTCTGGGATCCAGATGTCTGGTTTGCAGTGCCTCCAAACTGGAACCTGGATGGTCTTTGGAATCCACCGTTATTCTGACCTTTTTGAGGCCAAGATTGAGAGAGCAAAGTGCCACAGTTTTCAGGCTTGAGAGATTCAAACCAATAGAGCCTTGAGGACTGAGTCATCAAGTTGTCCTGCGGTTGAACCATGGGAGTTGCTTGACCTTGAGCATTTAGTACAGGTTTACCTTGAGCAGCACCACCAGAAGACTGAACAAAACTAGAATCCTGTTGAGCAGTTTGGACTTCTGAAGTATAACTGAAACTACTAGAATTTCCTCCGTCAACATTTCCATTTGCACTTTTTCTGGACAGTAGCTCCAAAGCTTGAACAGGCGTAGCGAAGTGAAAATTTTGGTTCCATGTTGCATTAGAGCGTCCAGCTTGCCAATCAACAACAGAGGTTGTATTCCACACTGTGAGGGATAAATCCAATTTTAGATTATAGATTTGCAACTATACATGCAAATATTTTAGATTTAAAAGTTCATTTTAAAAGCCTACCTCCGAATCCACTTGTATCTCTCCAAAGAACCAAAGCAATGAAAATTAGATGGAGCCTGTAATAAAAAAAAAAAAAAGTTACATACCTAAAATCATGGGGGAAAAAAACATGTAAAAAAAAAAGAAAAAGAAAAAAGAAAAAAAAAGAAAAAAAAGGAGAACAAACACAGGATACATACCCCTTCATTGCCCATGACATATCTCAAAAGAAGATTACCAAAAGGAGGCCCCACTACTAACATAAAATCTACACTTTGCCCAAATACTATAGCCACCACCACCCTAAACATGCTACTTATATAATTAGTTTCACCTGGTCACATGTCACCTAACAGATTAAAAGTTAAGTCTCTCCAGGGTCCTAAACAAGCTTGGTTATCTTCAGTCTTGTCTTTTAGCCTCATGCGTTATCATTAGGTCCCCTATAGGTTATGGAGAGATCTTGACACCTTGCCTACAAGCAACACTGACTTGCGCAGCATGCACCGCTTGGTTTTTTACAATTCTACAGTTTGGTTCTATGCTCAGTGTTCATTTAAATTCAAGTTTGCCTATTTTATGCAACCAATATGATGAGCCATCATATGTGATGTAGCAAAGACATGACTCTATAGTTACAATGAAGAAGCAGCTAATTATTTGCAACTATTTTTGAATCTGAGCCTTCATCAATGAAGAGAGACATGAACATGTACAATTTTAAGATGTCTTTAATGCAAAGCAATACTGGGTATAAACCACAGAATTCATAAAACATGAGAAAATCAACAGCAGCAAAATAAAGGTGCACCTCTAAAGCATCAGTATACATATATACCAAGCATGACACAGATTCTGCTTAGGTGGAATTTCAATAAGCTTCTTGTACATATATCACACACACACACACACACACACACACACACACACATGGAATTGTTTTCAGGACAGAGCTCTTTGCAAGTTTTGTTACATGAGACATTAAAGGGGAACTATTATGCAAAATTCACTTTTAAATGGTGTTTGAACATAACTCTGTGTCGGCAGAGTGTGTACACAACCACCCTACAATGGTAAAAATCCACCCACTCCTTTGATATATTCCCAATAAATCATAAACAGTGTCTCAAAATGAGTCGATTTCATTTGCTCCCTAACGTGATGTCATGTTGGAACAAGCCCCGCCCTATTACCATAGATCCTCCCCTGAGTGAGCTGCACACAATCCACCATGCTTTCCACACACGTCTCAGCTTCGTAAGCGTTGTAAGTGTTCTGTTGTTGGCTGTAAGATTGAACATAAGAGTCTTCATGTACTCCCGGCAATAGAGCCACTGAAGACGCAGTGGAGAAGTTGTATTTTTGAAGGAAATATGCCCCCAAAATACCTAAATTCGTGTATGTTTGTGCACGTCGTTTTACACCAGACTGCTTTGTGAAACATCTGGTAAAAAGTCTCAAAATAGGTCTCCTTTAACAAAAATCAGTAAAAGGGGAAACACACGGTCACGTGTGGTTTGCACTGCAAGGACAATCGGCTGCCCTTCCTGTAGCATTGCCTTAGGCATCTTACATTACAAGACATTGCAGATTATTGATCTGGCCACATCTGCAGTCCTCAGGCCACCCTGCAGGATGCCTATGGCATGTTCACACAGGCGAGCAGGCACCCTAGGCATCTTTCTTCTGGTGTTTTTCAGAGTCAGTAGAAAGACCCCTTTAATGTCCCACGTTATTGTAACCGTGACCACCTATAAACAGTTAGTGTCCTAATGACTCTTCCACAAGAGCAGGTGCAATAATTGTTCATGGTTCATTGAACAAGCATGGAAGACATTGTTTACAGATCTTTTATTGGAAAGGGTTTCAAACTTATTTGGATTTTACTAAAATTCTTTAAAATACAGTCTCCTGCTAAAGGGACATTTCTTTTCACAGAGTTCACTGCAGTCATGCTAGGAGAATACAAACCTGAGAGTTTAGTCAAAGCATATTTCAAGAGCAAGAGCTATGAAAATTAACACAAAAATTTCAAACCATTTTGGCCAGAATTGCATAAACAGTGTTGAAAACTAGCTACACTTTCTGCAAATACTTCACTGCTCAAAATCTGAGTGAGCCTTGAACAAAGACAAGGACTGACCAAAGGCAAGATACTGGCAAGTGTTCTATACGCACTGCTAATGAATTATTTATTACTTCATTATTCAAACCACTGAGGAAAGTGAGATTAGTCTGTGACCATAAAAAGGTTTTAGTGAAAATAAGCATGATCAAATGCTATAGATTGAAAAGACTCCAAATACAGACTAAATTCATTACCCATCAAGTGAGAATTTCATTTGAGGAAACACAGCCAAGTCAAAATGTGCATTCTCCTTTTATTGCAACAAAAATTCAGGCAAACAATAAAAAGCACCACAAATGAGCATATTCAGTCAGCGATCAAAGCACTCAGTAGTTAATCTTACAGTTGAGATTGTCAGGAGGGCCTGGTGTTGGGAAATGGGGGGGAGCTGTAAGTGGCTGAGCTCACAATTTCAGGTGTATTGGAAAAGCTTTGTGGAACACAGAATGCTGATGAGGCACTGATTCCAGAAAGTGTCCCATGAATTCTTGGTTCACAGGTTGTGTGTCTGTACACTCTGGCTTCGAACAAATTTGTTGTTTGCAGCTCCTTGAGGAGAATTGCAGAAACCAAATGGAAAGTTACACACCGAGCTGTACTGGTCATGTACTGGCAATGTACCCTGGAAATCAATGCCTGCAAAATTCTGTGAGGTACCTGGAATGGGTACAGCAGCAAAAGAGCCTGTGCCTTGAGATGATGTGGCAACACGAGGAGAGGTTTGGCTGGATGCTATAGAGGCAATTGCACTCTCCACCATTGAGCATTGTGTCTGTCGGCAAGGCTTGGGTAGAGAGACTGGGGGAGTGGCAACAGTTTGTGGGACAGGTGAGAAGTGTGAAGATGTGTGAAATGCTGGGGTCTGTACATTATTCTGAGACATGGCAGAAGTCCCAGCACTTTGGTTCAGAAACGGCAAAATATTGTTGATTGTTCTTGTTTGGGGATCAGAGCTCAGAGATTGAGAAACCGACACGTTCCGTAGCAAATTATGGAATCTAGGAGGAGTTATCGTATGCCAATTTGGAGCCTGAAAGTTGCCGTGAGCCAAAGATGTAGAAGCAGACTGACCCACCAAAGCATTTGTTGTGGTGTCAGGCTGAAATGACTGGTCCTGCAATCCAGAGATTTTGTTTGTAGTGACCACAGAGTGGGAGGAGGATGGAATGCTCTGACCCAGTGAAGTCAGATACCTGCCAGAGCTAATCCCTTGATAGAATGTTGAGGCACCAGAGGACTGAGCCTGAGATGTAGAAGCAGACAGGCCTGTCTGAAGCAGTGTTGTAGTGCTAGGCTGGTATGATGACGGGGTCTGGGATCCAGAGGCTTGAGAAGATGGAATTGTCTGACCTTGTACAATGGTGTACCATTTAGCATGTCCTGAAGGTGCAGCTCCATGGCTGCCAAGAGCCTGAGATGTAGAAGCAGACTGGCCTGTCTGAAGCAGTGTTGTGGTGCCAGGCTGGTATGATGACTGGGTCTGGGATCCAGATGTCTGGTTTGCAGTCACCACAGACTGGGTTGAGTATGGAAAGCCATGACCCAGAGAAGTCACATTCCTCCTAATTCCTTGATACAATGTTGATGCGCCAGAGGACTGAGCCTGAGATGTAGACGCAGACTGGCCTGTCTGAAGCAGTGTTGTAGTGCCAGGCTGGTATGATGACTGGATGTGGAACCCAGGTATTTCGGAAAGGGTTGCAGTCAATGGACGCTGTGCAATATTGTACACGCCAGAGGTTTGACTTGGATATGGAGCAGAAGCTCCCGAAGGCTGACTCTGAGGAAGAACAGGCTGGCCTGTCTGAAGCAGTGTTGTAGTGCTAGGCTGGTATGATGACTGGGTCTGGGATCCAGAGGCTTGAGAAGATGGAATTGTCTGACCTTGTACAATGGTGTACCATTTAGCATGTCCTGAAGGTGCAGCTCCATGGCTGCCAAGAGCCTGAGATGTAGAAGCAGACTGGCCTGTCTGAAGCAGTGTTGTGGTGCCAGGCTGGTATGATGACTGGGTCTGGGCTCCAGATGTCTGGTTTGCAGTCACCACAGACTGGGTTGAGTATGGAAAGCCATGACCCAGAGAAGTCACATTCCTCCTAATTCCTTGATACAATGTTGATGCACCAGAGGACTGAGCCTGAGATGTAGGAGCAGACTGGGCTGTCTGAAGCAGTGTTGTGGTGCCAGGCTGGTATGATGACTGGGTCTGGGATCCAGATGTCTGGTTTGTAGTGACCACAGACTGGGAGGAGGAAGGAATTATATGACCCAGTGACGTCAGATACCTGCCAGAGCTAATCCCTTGATACAACGTTGATGCTCCAGAGGACTGAGCCTGAGATGTAGACGCAGACTGGCCTGTCTGAAGCAGTGTTGTAGTGCCAGGCTGGTATGATGACTGGATGTGGAACCCAGGTATTTCGGAAAGGGTTGCAGTCAATGGACGCTGTGCAATATTGTACACGCCAGAGGTTTGACTTGGATATGGAGCAGAAGCTCCCGAAGGCTGACTCTGAGGAAGAACAGGCTGGCCTGT
Source organism: Ictalurus punctatus (assembly GCF_001660625.3). Lineage (NCBI taxonomy): Eukaryota > Metazoa > Chordata > Actinopteri > Siluriformes > Ictaluridae > Ictalurus > Ictalurus punctatus. Next base: position 24,151,931 of record NC_030431.2, read on the forward strand.
CTGAAGCAGTGTTGTAGTGCTAGGCTGGTATGATGACTGGGTCTGGGATCCAGATGTCTGGTTTGCGGTCACCACAGACTGGGTTGAGTATGGAAAGCCATGACCCAGAGAAGTCACATTCCTCCTAATCCCTGGATACAATGTTGATGCACCAGAGGACTGAGCCCGAGATGTAGAAGCAGACTGGCCTGTCTGAACCTGTGTTGTGGTGCCAGGCTGGTATGATGACTGGGTCTGGGATCCAGAGGCTTGAGAAGATGGAATTGTCTGACCTTGTACAATGGTGTACCATTTAGCATGTCCTGAAGGTGCAGCTCCATGGCTGCCAAGAGCCTGAGATGTAGAAGCAGACTGGCCTGTCTGAAGCAGTGTTGTAGTGCCAGGCTGGTATGATGACTGGGTCTGGGATCCAGATGTCTGGTTTGTAGTGACCACAGACTGGGAGGAGGATGGAATTATATGACCCAGTGAAGTCAGATACCTGCCAGAGCTAATCCCTTGATACAACGTTGATGCACCAGAGGACTGAGCCTGAGATGTAGACGCAGACTGGCCTGTCTGAAGCAGTGTTGTAGTGCCAGGCTGGTATGATGACTGGATGTGGAACCCAGGTATTTCGGAAAGGGTTGCAGTCAATGGACGCTGTGCAATATTGTACACGCCAGAGGTTTGACTTGGATATGAAGCAGAAGCTCCCGAAGGCTGACTCTGAGGAAGAACAGGCTGGCCTGTCTGAAGGAGCGTTGTAGTGCTAGGCTGGTATGATGACTGGGTCTGGGATCCAGATGTCTGGTTTGTAGTGACCACAGACTGGGAGGAGGATGGAATTATATGACCCAGTGAAGTCAGATACCTGCCAGAGCTAATCCCTTGATACAACGTTGACGCACCAGAGGACTGAGCCTGAGATGTAGACGCAGACTGGCCTGTCTGAACCTGTGTTGTGGTGCCAGGCTGGTATGATGACTGGATGTGGAACCCAGGCATTTGGGAAGAGGATGCAATCAGAGGACCCTGTACAACAGAGTACATGCCAGAGGTTTGACTTGGATATGAAGCTGAAGCTCCGAACGACTCAGGCTGGGCAATAGACTCGCCTGTCTGAACCTGTGTTGTGGTGCTAGGCTGGTATGACGACTGGGTCTGGGATCCAGATGTCTGGTTTGCAGTGCCTCCAAACTGGAACCTGGATGGTCTTTGGAATCCACCGTTATTCTGACCTTTTTGAGGCCAAGATTGAGAGAGCAAAGTGCCACAGTTTTCAGGCTTGAGAGATTCAAACCAATAGAGCCTTGAGGACTGAGTCATCAAGTTGTCCTGCGGTTGAACCATGGGAGTTGCTTGACCTTGAGCATTTAGTACAGGTTTACCTTGAGCAGCACCACCAGAAGACTGAACAAAACTAGAATCCTGTTGAGCAGTTTGGACTTCTGAAGTATAACTGAAACTACTAGAATTTCCTCCGTCAACATTTCCGTTTGCACTTTTTCTGGACAGTAGCTCCAAAGCTTGAACAGGCGTAGCGAAGTGAAAATTTTGGTTCCATGTTGCATTAGAACGTCCAGCTTGCCAATCAACAACAGAGGTTGTATTCCACACTGTGAGGGATGAATCCAATTTTAGATTATAGATTTGCAACTATACATGCAAATATTTTAGATTTAAAAGTTCATTTTAAAAGCCTACCTCCGAATCCACTTGTATCTCTCCAAAGAACCAAAGCAATGAAAATTAGATGGAGCCTGTAAGAAAAAAAAAAAAAAAAAAGTTACATACCTAAAATCATGGGGGGAAAAAAAACATGTAAAAAAAAAAAAAAAAAGAAAAAAGAAAAAAAAAAGAAAAAAAAGGAGAACAAACACAGGATACATACCCCTTCATTGCCCATGACATATCTCAAAAGAAGATTACCAAAAGGAGGCCCCACTACTAACATAAAATCTACACTTTGCCCAAATACTATAGCCACCACCACCCTAAACATGCTACTTATATAATTAGTTTCACCTGGTCACATGTCACCTAACAGATTAAAAGTTAAGTCTCTCCAGGGTCCTAAACAAGCTTGGTTATCTTCAGTCTTGTCTTTTAGCCTCATGCGTTATCATTAGGTCCCCTATAGGTTATGGAGATGGAACTGGTCTATGGAGATGGACTGGCCTGTCTGAACCTGTGTTGTGGTGCCAGGCTGGTATGATGACTGGGTCTGGAATCCAGAGGCTTGAGAAGATGATGGAACTGTCTGACCTTGTACAATGGTGTACCATTTAGCATGTCCTGAAGGTGCAGCTCCATGGCTGCCAAGAGCCTGAGATGTAGAAGCAGACTGGCCTGTCTGAAGCAGTGTTGTGGTGCCAGGCTGGTATGATGACTGGATGTGGAACCCAGGCATTTGGGAAGAGGATGCAGTCAATGGACGCTATGCAATATTGTACACGCCAGAGGTTTGACTTGGATATGAAGCTGAAGCTCCCAAAGGCTGACTCTGAGGAAGAACAGGCTGGCCTGTCTGAAGCAGTGTTGTAGTGCTAGGCTGGTATGATGACTGGGTCTGGGATCCAGATGTCTGGTTTGCGGTGACCACAGACTGGGTTGAGTATGGAATGCCATGACCCAGCGAAGTCACATTCCTCCTAATCCCTTGATACAATGTTGACGCACCAGAGGACTGAGCCTGAGATGTAGAAGCAGACTGGCCTGTCTGAACCCGTGTTGTGGTGTTGTATGCCCCCAAAATAACTAAACTCGTGTATGTTTGTGCAAATGTTTTTACGCCAGACTGCTTTGTGAATGAGGGTCAATACAAAGCATCATTTGCAGAAAAGTTTATTCTCAAGCATGGATCAGTACCAACTGTTCGTGATCCAGCTTCATCTCCAGAAAACGTAAGTATCGCACTTTATGTTTTGTGTATGTTTCCAAATCACCTTTCCGGATGAGCTTATGAACAGATTCCAGGTCTAATGTGGGTAGTTACCATTGTCTCTGATTGTATTCAAAGACCAGAGCCATGTCGTCATTTTTATTTTTAACTTGAAGATGCTTACTGTATGTATAACTCATAACTGCACCTTTATTATGCACAATACATTTGACACCAGACTGCTTTGTGAAACATCTTGTAAAAAGTATCAAAATCAAAAGTTGCTTTAACAAAGATCAGTAAAGAGATTTTGTAAGTTGGAAAATAACCCTCTACTTTTGTGCTACTCTCTTTCTTTGCCTGCTCAAAACCATGACATAGGCCTCTCACATGCAAGTATTGCACATTTCCAAATTGTCCTATCGACAAGAGCATGTTAAAAAGTGTACTAAAATGGAAGAAGCCATGTTAAAATTACTGAATAGATTTTTAACACCATGACACTAGATATACATCAAGATCAGTTTTAATGATGTGATGAATTGGTTTAGTTTTTCCATGACCTTTTTCTTTTTCTTCTTGATTTTATGTCTATAATTTTAATCTTGGTCAATTTGCTACCAGCAGGTAGCTCTCCCATATCATATGATAGCCTTCTCCCTCCTGGGTTGGTAGCAAACATGTGCTATCTATGGGACATATGATGCCACCTATCGCATCTTTTCAAACTGTTGCATAACAAACTCAGTGGAATGTACTATCAGCCCCCTTTCGCATGCATGAGCTCACAGAGACCCATGATTGGCTTGTGTGGCTGTGATTGATAGGGGGGAGTGTGTATGCCGTCCCTTCCACTCAGAAAGCATGGCCAATTTTGTTCTCTTGGACTCCCAGTATTACGGTCTGATGAGAACAAGGTCAATGTTTTTTGGGCATAATTCTAAAAGATACACCAAATGTCCAAAAGTATGTAGACACCTAACCATCACAGCCATCATGTGCCTGCTCAACATCCATGCTGTGATGTTTAGGTTCCCACATATTTTTGACCACATAGCGTATGTTTGGCTCATAAAGACAGCTTATCACCCAAATAACACCAGCACCACAGTGAAGCATGCTGGTGGCAGCATAAGGCTATAGAGATGCTTCTCTTCAACTGGGGCCAGTCAGATTGCAGTATTAAATCCCACCAAAAACATATGGAATGACTTGAAGAGGGCTGTGCACAAGCAATTCCTTTCATAATTTGTTACAACTGGAGCATTTTGCTAGGAAGAATGGAATAAAATTAAGAAATCAAGATGTGCTAAGTTGGCAAATTACACAAAAAGAATGGGTGTTGGGGCACTGTTGAGAGGGCAATGGAGTAGGTCGGTTTTAGTTTGGGCTCCCGTCGAACTTCTGTTTTTTTTAAGTTAATAAGTGTTTTTCGTAGTTAAATGCTAGCAAACCCTGTTTCTAACATATTTTCTTAAGTTAAATGTACATATATTTATGTGAAGATGGCGGCAAATTTGCGGAAATATAAATATAAATTTACTGAGTCAACCAAATCTAGGCCCACACCGCCTCGTACGTGAGTTCTGCTGCCCCTCCGGTCTTGGAGCCCCCGCCCCGGCAGAACAGCCAAGAGATGGACGCTGAAACCTTGAAGACGGATATCCTGCTTTCACTAAGGGTTGACATTGCTGTGGTGATAAAAACTGAGCTGAAAAGTGCACTTGCTGAAGGTTTCGACTTTCTTAAGAATGAGTTGCAAGCAGTGAAAGCGGAAATAAAGACCAATACGGCTGCAATTCACTCCGAAATCGACTAGATGAAAGCTAAAATTAAAGAGGTGGAAGGTGGGCATCTGTGTTGTGGCCCATCTGCGGTCATTCTAGGTTCCCTGCAGGGCTCAGATATCTGACCCTTTTTTTTCTCTCATTATGACTGACTTCAGTATTCCCATCCGAGGGTCGGATGGTAGTATGGTTAATTTCGTGAGCTGGAATGTTAAGGCACGTAATCATCCTTTAAAGCGAAAGAAGGTATTTACATATCTGAAACAGCTTAATATAAATATTGCATTTCTTCAGGAGACACATCTATGGTCATCAGACCATTCTAGACTGGGACGGGAGTGGTCAGGACAGATATTTCATTCAAATTTCCATTCGAAGGCTAGGGGGGCAGCTATATTAATTGATAGAAATACACCATTTATGATGACAAGTGTGGAAGCTGACCCCGCTGGGTTATTGTTATTGGTGTAGGGCAAATTTACACTTTTCCGGTCATTTTGGCCAATGTTTATGCACCAAACTGGGATGACTCAGTGTTCTTCACAAATGTTCTCCTCAGTTCATAACACATATTCCTGAATAGACTATTTCTTTTTGGACAAAAGAATGCTTCCCCTCATAGCCAGATGTGATTATGGACCCATAGTTATTTCAGATCACTGCCCCTTGTCCATGAGAATGCGCATCCCGGATACGCAATCCAATTACCGCCCTTGGAGACTCAATCCTCTGCTTTTGTTGGATGATGTTTTTACTAGTTTTACTGCATCTGAAATTTCATTTCTTTGCATATTAATCAAACACCTGGAATGTCCTCCTTGACAATTTGGGAGTCGCTGAAGGCATATTTACGAGGTCAGGTCATCTCATACTGTGTTAACCAGAGGAGAGTGAGCACTGCTCGACTTAAAGAACTGGTGGAAGAGATTCTTGAACTGGATAGGGCACATAGCCAACTACCTTCTGCAGATTCTATGAAGAGGCTTTTGTCACTGCAGACAGAGTTTGACCTTTTATCGACGAAACAGGCTGAGTATCTTATCTCCAAATCACGATACGGATTTTATGAGCATGGGGAGAAGGCTGGACGGGTTTTCACTCACCAGCTAAGATAGAGAACTGATAATCTGACTATCTCTGAAATATATATGAGCAGGGCAGAAAATGTACAGATAGTCATAAAATTAACTCCAGTTTTCAAGCTTTTTATGTCACTATACAGCTCCGGCCCATCTGTAGATCCTTCTGTATGGAAGACTTTTTTAAAACCCTGCATGTTCCGTCCTTAGGGGAGGCCGCGGGGTTGGAGGAGGACCTCTCAGTTGGGGAGATATCATCAGCGATTGGCTCTGTGCAAAGTGCAGTCCCCAGGACCGGATGGTTATCCAACCAATTTCTATAAAAAGTTTTCAAGGCAACTCTCCCCTTTGTTATTGATGGTTTTCAAGGAGTCGTTCTCCTTGAGAGCCCTGCCATCTACAATGCGTGAAGCAGTTATCGCCTTACTCTTTAAGAAAGACAAGAGCCCTCTTGAGTGCAGCGCTTACCGTCCAATTTCTTTACTAAATACTGATGTTAAAATCCTTGCTAAAACTTTGGCATGTCGCTTGGAGGGGGTTCTTCCATCCATTATATCGCCGGATCAAGCAGGTTTTATTAGGAATCGTTACTCTTTTTTCAACATCAGACGTCTTTTCAATATCCTCTATAGCCCCTCTCCACCTGGTACCCCGGAAGTAGTGTTTTCACTTGTCGCTGACAAGGCATTTGACCAGGTGGAGTGGGGCTATCTTTTCAGCGCACTGGAGGGTCAGACTTCTATATACGTCTCCGAGGACTGCTGTTCATACTAATAATAATTTGTCCACCTACTTCAAGCTCCAGCGGGGTACAAGACAGGGATGTCCTCTGTCGCCACTTCTATTTGCCATTGTAATGGAGCCACTTGCTGTGGCGCTAAGACAAAATACTGACATTAGGGGGATCTGGCGTGCGGGGATAGATCATAAAGTTTCTTTGTATGCGGACGACATGCTATTATTCATTTCACAGCCCCTTGAGAGTCTCCCTAAACTAATGGTCCTACTCAAGCCTTTTGGCAGAATATCATAAGGAGTGAGGCAGAGTGAATCTTTTCACCTAACACCATGATGATCCTCTGCTCTGTGCTCCTGATGGTACTTGGCATCAAGTCTGGCAAGTGCAACTAAACTTCATTTTAAATAGTTTTAACACAGCAATAATGCACATAATTTGTAAAAAAAAAAAAAAAAAAGAGAGAAAAAAAGATGTAATGGTCTCATGATAAACATTGTGCCATGCAATGGATGGGCACCCCATCCAGGGTGTCCCCCGCCTTGTGCCCTATGCTCCTTGTGATAGGCTCCAGGTTCCCTGTGACACAGCAAGGATAAGCGGTAGAGAAAATGGATGGATGGATCAAAGACATTGACAGAGGAAAAAGCAAAATTTGTGAGTGTCTGATAGTTTTGGTTTTAGGATCTGATAATTTTTTTTCTGGTTTCAAGATTCAGAACAACCAAAGACTTTAAAGACCTAATATTAAAAAAAGAAACAAACAATGAATTCATTGTTGCAGGTAATACAGCCAAGAGGAGGGCTGAACCTGAGCAGATGCAGTTGATACATGAGAATTATTGCCTTGTTCAAAGTATCATGCTTGCTAGCAAGCATGAAACATCATGCTTGCTTGGGTTAGAAAGCAGTATTTGGATTTACTTGATTCTTAAATTCATGTTTTCAATGAGCAATAGTGTCCAGAAATAGACACTAATGGACAATTATCTTGTTGGCAAACTGACACTTTTTGAAGCATTAGTGTAGTTACTAAATAGAACATTTTACGATTTTGTACTTCACTGTGATGACAATTTTATGTTGAAGGTTGATTAGTATTTGACTTGTGCTTAAGGGGGACTGAATTATCCCAGTGAGGGTGCATGCTGGTTTAGAAACGCTTTTATCAGAAGTGGTTTGTATATGATGGAACTACATGCTGTTTTTGAAAGTGCATATGCAGGAATAATTAAGACACATCTTCTGAGTTGTATTCAAAGGTAGCAGAGGTGCCAGTAATTTTGAAGTAATTTTGTAATCAGCAAATTTGATCATGTGATCAGAACTGAACTTTGCAGCACAGTCATGAGTCAGCAGGGTAAACAGTAGTGGACTGAGTGCACAGCCCTGAGGGTCACCAGAGTTCAGGGTGGTGGAGTTGGCGATCCTGTTGGACTGGGATCTCAGAGTCAGAAAGTCCAGGATCCAGTTGCAGAGGGAGGTGTTTAAACCCAGCAGGCTCATCTTCTTGTCAGTTGTCATGGGATGATTGTTTTGAATTCTGAACAGCATATTACATAATTGTCCTTTTTGTCTAGGTGGGTCAGAGACAGATGGATGATATGGTGTCCTCTTTTGAATGGTTAATGTACTAATGTGTTTTAGATAATGTATACTCTGAGGAAATTAACAGTTTTATAATATTAAATACCACATTTAATTCATAGTCACTCGTATTTTAATAACAGTATGTATATATTAGTCAAACTGAGTACCACATTTTGTTCCAATGCTTCTGGAAATGGAGGCTAGCTGATTGTTCATAATAATAATAATAATAATAATAATAATAGCAACATAATAGTAGATGTAGCTCTTCACAAATACCTTCCTAAATATGTTTGCTCACATTTTATGTAGCCTACAGATGTGGGTGATCATACATCTGGACTGCCACACTTTGCTGTAGTAAAGTGCCTGAACTGAATCACACACAAACACCTGTGTGTATTCTAGACCACTGACACACCATACTAATCTTAGGAGCTTCATTCGTATAGCCAAAAAAAGAAAGAAAAAAAAAAAAGAAAAGAAACTTCTTCACATTCAACCGCTTTTAATTTCCAACAAATTTCTTAACATGTGTAAATATCGTATTAAATATTCAACAACTGAACAAGTTTCACAGACATTTGATAAACAGAAATGGAATAATGAATCTGTGATCCAAGGGACAAGGATGGAGAGCATCGATATCAAAAGTAACAGTCAGTATCTGGTGTGGCCACCAGCTACTTTAAGAACTACAGTGCATCTCATCCTCATGGACTGCACCAGATTTGTCAGTTCTTCCTGGGAGATGTTACCCCACTCCTCCACTAAGGCTTTTGCAAGTTCTTGATCATGCCAGAAGGGGAAACATGGTTACGTGTGGTTTGCACTGCAAGGACAATCAGCTGCCCTTCCTGTAGCACGGTTTTAGGCAGCTTACATTACAGACATTGCAGATTATTGATCTGGCCACATGTGCAGTCCTCATGCCTCCCTGCAGCATGCCTATGGCATGTTCACACAAGTGAACAGGCATCTTTCTTCTGGTGTTTTTCCAGAGTCAGTAGAAAGACCTCTCTAGTGTCCCAAGTTATTATAACTGACCATAATTGCCTACCACCTGTAAACAATTAGTGTCCTAAGGACTCTTCCACAAGAGCATGTGCAATAATTGTTCATTGAACAAGCATGGAAAACATTGTTTACAGATATCTTACTAGAAAGGGTTTAAAACTTAATTTTAGTAAAATTTAAATATCTTTAAAATACATTATCCTTTAAATTTCCAGCCATGCTTTGAGAATACAAACCTAAGCTAGTTTAGTCAAAGTATATTTCAAAAGCAAGAGTTATGGCAATTATTTAAACACAAATACATTTCAAACCATATTAGCCAACAATTGAATAAACGGTGTTAAACTAGCTACACTTTCTGCAAATACTTCTGTGCAAAACCTGTATGAGCCTTGAACAAAAAGACAACGACTGACCAAAAGGCAACATGCTAACAAATGTTCTACATGCACTGCTAAGGAATTATTTGTTACTTCATTATTCAAAACACTGAGGAAAGTGAGATTAATCTGAGACCATATGAACATTTTAGTGAAAATAAGCATGATCATATGCTACAGATTGAAATGACTCCAAATGCAAACAAAACCCATTACCCATCAAGTGAGATCTTCAGTTGAATAAACAAATCCAAGTCAAAGTGTACATTCTCCATTTATTACAACAAATATTCAGACAACAAATAAAAGGACCTCAGATGAGCAAATATTCAGTCAGTCATCAGCCATAGAAGCACTCAATATTGTGTTGCAGAATAAGTTTACATTTTATGGATTTGGGGGGGGGGGGGGGGGGGGGGTGTCGTCAAGCTGTTACTAGTTGAGCTCACCATATCAGATATTGGAAAAAGCTTTGTAGAACACTGAATGCAGATGAGGCACTGATTTGCCTTCAAAAAAAGCGCTCCACGATTTCTTGGTTTATAGGTTGTGCGTCTGTACACTCTGGCTTTGAACAAATTTGTTGTTTGCAGCTCCTTGAGGAGAATTGCAGAAACCAAATGGAAAGTTACATACTGAGCTGTACTGGTCATGGTGTCCTACCTGGGGCAATGTACCCTGGAAATCAATGCCTGCAGAGTTCTGTTTGGTACCTTGAAAGGGTACAGCAGCACAAAAGTCTGCATCTTGAGATGATGTCGCAACATGATGGGAGGTTTGGCTGGTTGCTATAGAGGCAATTCCACTCCGCAGCTGTTGGGAAGGCATGGGTAGAGATACTGGGGGACTGGTAACAGTTTATGGGACAGGTGAGAATTGTGTAGATGTGAAATGCTGGGGACTGCAAATTCTGGGACATGGCACAAGTCATAGCACTTTGGTTCAGAAAAAGTAAAATATTGTTGATTCTTGTTTTGCATCAGAGCTCAGAAACTCATTCTGTAGCAAAGTATGGAAACTAGAAGGAGAAAGATGCCAATGATGTAGAAACAGACTGACCCACCAAAGCATTTGTTGTGGTGTCAGCATGAAGTGTCTGGTCCCACAATCCAGAGATTTGGTTTGTGGTGACTGCAAACTGGGAAGAGAATGGAATGTTCTGACCTTGTGAAGTCAGATAGATGCCAGAGGTTAGACCTTGATACATCATTGAATCATCCAATAAATTACTTGGAGAGGTAGGAGACTGGCCTACAACAACCTGTGTTGCAGAGCTAGGGTGGTATGATGACTGGGTCTGGATTTCAGAGGCTTGAGAAGGAGGGAATGGTCTGATCTTGTCAAATGCTTAACCATTCAGCTGGTCCTGAAGGTCCAGCCTCATAGCTGCCCTGAGCCTGAGATGTATAAGCAGACTGGCCTGTGGAAACCCATTCTGTAGTGCTAGGATGGTATAATGACTGGGTCTGGAATCCAGGCATTAGGGAAGAGGATGGATTCTTCAGACCCTGTGAAATGGTGTACTTGCCAGAGGTTTGGCTTGGATAAGCTGAAGTCTGAGCAATAATAGACTGGCCTGCAAATGCCCGTGATGGGGTGCTAGGCTGGTATGATGACTGGGTCTGGAGTCCAGCAGCTTGAGAAGAGGTGGGAATGGTCTGATCTTGTAAAATGCTGTACCATTTAGCTTGTCCTGAAGGTCCAGCTCCATAGCTGTCCTGAGCCTGTGACGTAGAATCAGGCTGGCCTGTGGAAACCTGTGTTGTGATACTAGGCTGGTATGGCAACTGGGTCTGGGTTCCAGATAGCTTGTTTGTAGGGAACACAGACTGAACAGAGGATGTAATGCTTTGGTCCTGTGAAATGTTGTACATGCTGGACACTTGCCCTTGATAAAATGTTGAAGCAGCCATGGAATGAGCTGGAGAGGTAGAAGGAGACTGGGTTGTGTAGCTAGGCTGGTATGATGACTGGGTCTGTATTCCAGAAACTTGAGAAGAGGAGGGAATATTCTGATCTTGTAAAATGCTGTACCATTTAGCTTGTCCTGAAGGTCTAGTTCCATAGCTATCCTGGGCCTGGGATGTAGAAGCAGGCTGGCCTGTCTGAACCTGTGTTGTGGTGATAGGCTGGTATGATGACTGGGTGTGGAATCCAGATATCTGGTTTAAGGGGGGTCCAGACTGGGAGGTGTATGGAATCCTCAGATAATGGGAAGTCAGATACCTGCCAGAGGTAATCCCTTGATGCAATGGTGAAGCACCAGAAGACTGAGCCTGAGATGTAAAAGCAGACTGGCTGGTCTGAACCTGTGTTGTGGTGATGGGCTGGTATGATGACTTGGTCTGTATTTCAGAAGAGGAGGGAATGGTCTGATCTTGTAAAATGCTGTACCACTTAGATTGTCCTGAAGGTCCCACTACATAGCTGTTCTGAGCCTGGGATGTAGAAGCAAACTGACCAGCATGTGGTGCAGAGCTAGGCTGGTATGATTGGGTCTGAAATCCCAAGACTTGAGGAAAGGATGGAGTTGTCTGACCCTGTACAATGCTGTACCATTTAGCTTGTGCTGAAGGTCCAGCACCATAGCTGCCCTGAGCCTGAGCTGTAGAAGCAGACTGGCCTGTCTGAACCCGTGTTGTGGTGCTAGGCTGGTATGATGACTGGGTCTGGATTCCAGAAGCTTGAGAAAAGGAGGGAGTGGTCTGACCCTGTACAATGCTGTACCATTTAGCTTGTGCTGAAGGTCCAGCACCATAGCTACCCTGAACCTGAGATGAGGAAGCAAACTGGCCTGCAAGAACCTGTGTTGTGGTGCTAGGCTGGTATGATGACTGGGTCTGGATTCCAGGAACTTGAGAAAAGGAGGGAGTGGTCTGACCCTGTACAATGCTGTACCATTTAGCTTGTGCTGAAGGTCCAGCACCATAGCTACCCTGAACCTGAGATGAGGAAGCAAACTGGCCTGCAAGAACCTGTGTTGTGGTGCTAGGCTGGTATGATGACTGGGTCTGGATTCCAGGAACTTGAGAAAAGGAGGGAGTGGTCTGACCCGGTACAATGCTGTACCATTTAGCTTGTGCTGAAGGTCCAGCACCATAGCTGCCCTGAGCCTGAGATGAGGAACCAGACTGGCCTGCAAGAACCTGTGTGGTGGTGCTAGGCTGGTATGATGACTGGGTCTGGAATCCTGATGGCTGATTTATAGCACCTTCAAGCTGGAAAGAGGATGGTCTTTGGAATCCAGGGTTGTTCCGACCTTTTTGTGGCCAAGATTGAGAGACCCAAGAGCCACAACATTTAGGCTTGAGAAATTCAAACCAATCGAGCCTTGAGGACTGGGATGTCAAATTGTCCTGGGGTTGAACCATGGGAGCTGCTTGACCTTGAGCATTTAGTACAGGTTTACCTTGAGCAGCACCACCAGAAGACTGAACAAAACTAGAATCCTGGGGAGCAGTTTGGACTGCCAAAGTATAACTGAAACTACTAGAATTTCTTCCGCCTTCATCTCCATTTGCACCTTTCCTGGACAGTAGCTCCAAAGATTGAACAGGTGTAGCCAAGTGAAAATTTTGGTTCCATGTTGCATTAAAATGTCCAGCTTGCAAGTCAACAACAGAGGTTCTATTCCACACTATGAGGGATAAATCCAATTTTAGATTTGCAACTACATATGCAAATATTTTACATTTAAAAGCTCATTTTAAAAGCTTACCTCCAAATCCATTTGTATCTCTCCAAAGAACCAAAGCAATGAAAATTAGATGGAGCCTGTAAGAAAAAACACAAGTTACATACATAAAGTCATGTGAGGGAAAAAAAAAAAAAACATGAAAAAGGAGAACAAACACTGGACACATACCTCTTCATTGCCCATAACATATCTTAAAAGAGGATTAACAAAAGGAGACCCCAATACTAACATAAAGTCTACACTGTGCTCAAATACTATAGTCACCAGCAACCTAAACATGCTACTTATATAATTAGTTTCACCTGGTCACATGTCACCTAACAGATAAAAGTTAAGTCTCTCCAGGGTCCTAAACAAGCTTGGTTATCTTCAGTCTTGTCTTTTAGCCTCATGCGTTATCATTAGGTCCCCTATAGGTTATGGAGGGCTGCATGCGCTGCTTGGATTTTTACAATTCTACAGTTTTACAATTCCACTTTACCAGCAGCACTACCACCAGCAGCAGCACAGACATGCTGCAGAACTGTCAGCCGATGGACGGTAGGCCATGTGAGTGTATTCTTCTGCTTTCTGATTCACTTTCTTTTGTAGGTATTAATTTTGTAGAACATTTTTCCTCACTCCCCTTATCACAGTGTTCTCTTGTGGCACTGCCAGGCTGTTAGACTTTATGAGGGGCCCCCCAGTAATCATCAGAACCAGGAAGGGCCAACAGTGATTTCCACTCATCCATCTTACTGGAATTTGTGTAGGTTAGGAATAAGACTAAGGATGGAGCTGTATAGTTTTGTGTATCATTTTTAGTGTGTATCATTTTTAATTATTGTTAACTTCTTTATTATAGACATTGATATAATGTTTAGGTAATAAAGGACTGTGCCTGACATGTAGAATCAAACTGGTTAGCAGAAATCTGCATTGTGGAGCTGGACTGGAATGATTACTGGGTTTGAAATCCAGTGATCTGGTTTGTGGTGATTGTAGGCTGGGAGAAGGATGAAATGCTCTCATTTTGTGGTCAGATACCTGCCTACCGGTTTAGAGGTTTTATTTATTTATAATCCCACTATTACCCACAAGAGCAAGAGTTCTCTTTTGCATCTGTTCAATTCTATTATTGTGATTCATTGTCATAAACCTATTGAGGCATTTGTGTTAAGGGCTGCATAAAGTAAGGATAAAAATGAAACAGCAAATTACTAATAGATCAAAAATTATTTGAGTGCCTGTCTGAATGCTGCATGTTGTGGGTGTAGACTTATAGTACTTGGATATGATTACGGAAATATTAAGACATATAGTAAATGGTGATTATTTTACATGCAGCAATCAGACAAAAAGCTACTGCTACAGAAGAAAAACAGTGGATGGTGCTGTAGCACAGGAGATCACATTCATCATATGGTAGATTTTTTTGCACATCACGTGCTGGAAAAGCAAATTAAATGACAAGGTAGGAGAAATGTACAAGTCTTTATATGATTATTCTATGAAATCATAATCAACCTGGTTTTACGAACAAAAAGTTTGTTTATTGAAGGGTTGCCCTATTTTAGATCAATAAATGGAAATTACAATTATGTCACTTTGTAATTACTAAATGTCTCATAAATAAATAATTTTTTTAAATGGCCTCTGCCCTGAGATGGATAGGCACCCTGTCCAGGGTGTATCCCACCTTGTGCCCAATGCTTCCTGGGATAGGCTTCAGGTCCCCCGCAACCCTGAAGGATAAGTGGTATAGAAAATGGATGGCTGGATGGATAATATGGCCTCTATCTATGTCTTTTTATGTAATATTTATTCTGCTGGATTCATTTGCTGATTTATTTGTAACTGATCCCAGTCACTAGATTCATGATAAATACATGTAAATAAAGTATTAATATCAATACTATTATCTTAATTCACAACCTGTTTACAATCTGCTTTCCTTCGGAATTGAGTAAAATCATTGCCTGGCAATGATAGGGTAGATTACCCAAATCTTATCACCCAACCCTAGTATAACTCAGTTTTCTTATCTTTTTCCACTACTGTTGGTTGCATGACTATTGTTTTTATTTTCAACAGTGTACCAGTAATTATAGAATGTAATCGACTCCTTGTATTTTACATATTTAAAGCAAAAAAAAAAAAGATTCAGGACATTGATATTCTAAGCTGTTATACTTATTAGTATAGTCAAATGCTGAGAAACAATAGTAAATAATGTGCCACCATACACGGGCTATAAATTACATTTCCAGCTTCAATGCTTTTTAGGCTACACTGTTAGAAATTAAAATAAATAATTGCCCCATTTAAGGACGTACCGATCCTTAAAATGGACTTGTGTGGATGACCTGGTACACTATATGGTCAAATGTTTATGGACACTTGACCATCACACCCATACAGTATGTGCTTCTTGAACATCCCCTTCCAGATTTATTCCCCCTTTGCTATTATAATAACCTCCACTCTTCTGGGAAAGCTTTCCATTAGATTTTGGAGCGTGGATGTGAGGTTCAGTAAGGTTGAGGTCAGGGCTTTGTGTAGGTCACTCAAGTTCCTCCACTCCAACCTTGGCAAACCATGTCTTCCTGGACCTCAGTTTGCGCACAGGGGCATTGTCTTCACATCTTCATAGCTCAATAGCCTTCCTTGAATGGAGGATGTGATGTATGCAGACAAACAATAAAATAGGAAAAAAGCTGTGCACACTTACTGTATAGGCTTCATATGCAGTGATATAGTGATATAGAAATGCCCCATTAAGCCTAAATGTAAAAAATAAAGACTTTTCCCAGCATACAAATATTTTGAGACTATCAAAAGTTCATTTTATCTGCTTTCTTTACCATCTGTATCAATGTTTTTTTTTTTTTTTTTTTTTTTTTTTTAGCACTGCCCGTTTTATTTTATATTTATTAAATAAAAACCTGGTGTTCTATGGCTATTATGGCATATGTAAAGCATTGATAACCAGCTCAATGATAATTCTCCATTTTAAATTTTCTGTCCAAATATGGTGATTGCCAAGGCCTGACAACTATGCACAATACATTAAAGAAGTATTAAAACAATCCACTGAAGCCAAGTCATCAAACCAAGCACAGACTTGCATGCAGAATATCCCTTAGATAACAGTGACTTCCTGTACCCTGTGAACTTATCAGCTGTTTAATCAGTGAGTCTCATGTTGCTGGTTTCTGCTTGGCTCATAAAGTGCTCATTACCTATCTTATATTTTCAAATAATTTTCTACAGTATATAAAAGGGGGGGGGGGGGGGGGGGGGGGAGTGTTCTTGGTACAGGCACTGGATCCACCATGACCCTGACCAGGATAAAGGGCTTATTTAAAGTGAGTGACTTACAGTGTAGTGTAAAATTACAGTTACACTACAGTGAGCAGATGATATGTTATCTGAGACAGAGTTAAAATGAACTCTTAAACACCTTACATTTTATTGTGTACATGTAATTTTATTAAGTTCCACTAAAACAAAATATCCCATTGAGTGAATTGAAGATGCCACAAAAAAGGTGAGCAGCAGCTAGATTACAGAATCCATTAAAACCTAGTATTACAGTTTACACATTTCATTATCCAAAAAAGCCTTGTTGTGCAGCAGCAAAACAAAATTGGAATGCAAAACTGGCAATCGATAAGCCAACTTCAGACTCATGAAATAATCATTAATAGATGGATTTGTTCAAGTCATTAACACTTCTGCTTTAAAAAGCTGCTTCAGTGGTTACTTCAATATAAAGCCAAACCAGTATGGACGACATTTTTAAATAAATAACTACTTAATTAAATTAATTAAATTAATAATAATGTAATTGCTCTGCTTAAAGTTTGCTTCATTGGGAAAAATATTTTTTTTTTGGCTACAATAGAAGAAAAAAGGTAGTAAAATAGTAGTAAAAAGAAAACAAACACACTTTCAAACAAAATCAGGCACCCATGGTGACACCATTTAAAAAAAAAAAAAAAAAACCTTTAATGTGTACCTTTCACCTGGGATATACATGTACATGTTGGATGCATGTGCAAGGTTTACTGAAATACTGCAGGCACAGGTGATGTGATTACAAAGAGCCTAGATGAGAGAGGTACAGAATTAAATACCAAACAGAGCAGAGAAAAATCCGGGATAATAATAATAATAATAATAATAATAATAATAATAATAATAATACACAGCAGAAGCAGGCCTTTGGATGTCATTACAAAACACTAGGAGTAAGACTTTATTTCTGGGTGTATTTCTATTTATGGGTGTGTGTGTAATGTGCCACAGGTAAGGCTGGGCACAAGTCCAGTGATTGTGAACGCCATTATGGCCCATGTGATGTGATTTGTAGCCCGCTGTAGTGCTGAGAATTATGGGAAGTGGAGTTTCTAGCTGAAGATGGGACATGATCATGCCCAAAGTTCCCAACATAAATCAAATTAAGTTAAATAAATAAGTTAAACAAAGTTGTATTCCTTCCTTATGCCCAGTGTTCCTGTGATAGTCTCTGGATCCACTGTGACTCTGAGTAGGATTAAGGAGTTCCGAAATTACGGCAATATGACTCACTGTCTGAACTGAGAGCAGAAGTCATTCACTTTGCAAACGCTCCAGGAGTAACTAATCTTATCTACATATTTTAATGTACTACAGCATCACATTTCTTACACTGTATTTGACAACATATTTAAAGTACATGAATAATGATATGTTAGTAAATATATTGCATAGTACAGTATCTCTGTTGCGTAAGTGAACTTTTCTTAAACTATGCTTCATTGCAAACAATGGTTTGCCCCATAAGGCATGGATTTTTTTTAACAAGAGAAATAAGACTAAACAAACATGCAAGAATATTTTTGGCTAAGGTTTTCATCCTGATAAAACCTGCAGAAATCAGTCTGTGAGAATGGAATGTTCTGTCTCCCTGCCTACCACAAGATTTCATCAACACATGACACTCCCGATACAAACAGTCCTGAGTCACGCTGCCAAGGTACTGTTTGTCTGTGTGTTACACCATGTGAACTTGCATGCCACGCCTCCTGTGTGTGTGACAGAAAATGCTCATAGTAGTATTCCTTTTGGGTGCAACCATCACTGTGCCATTAATAATACTTGGTTAGATTGTTGGGTTATTTTATTTAATTTTTTTTTGCTTCTGTTACACTTTGCAAAGGACACAGACAGGGATCACTGGGAAATCATTTTTTTCCCCACAGCATATTTGAGTTAGATCCCAGAGACAATCTGTGAGACAATCTGTGATCCAAACACCTTAACCCCCATTGTGTATAAGCACTGTGCTTATAAAAGCATGCCGAAATGAATTAAACATGTAAATATTCCTGTATGACTAGGTTGTAAAATTTAAATAACTGAAGGTGTATCACAGTAAGGCAGTGTTCAGGTTTAATCCAGCACCAATACATATTTCAACACATCAGTAGCCAGAACCAGTATGTTAAACTTATATCTCCTCAGAAAGGTTAACATCTAGCTGTAAGCTGTAGCATTAGCAAATTTTGACTCCTTTGCTACAGTGATATGGGAGATATCGGAAAATTAAAGGCTTTTCTACGTTCTCAGCTAAATTAGCAGTCAGACGTAGTGCAAATGAAATTCACCTGGTGGCAAAGCCACTTTACTGAAGGATGAGTTATTTCTTATAGAGTTTAAGTGGCATAGCAAACGTTCTGTAAGTACACTGACACTACATTAATGATCGGTTTCATGTTTTCTTGAAACATAATAAACAACAAAAAAAGGCCACTTATCTTAACTGGGTCAGTATGATGTAAGGAAAAAAAAAAAAAAAAAAAAAAACATCTCCATTGAATTGACCTGGAATCAATCCTGAAAGAGAAAATTGGAAAGATACTTCAAATTACATCATGTTTTAACAATTTGCAGGAATAAATGTATATAAAAAGTTAAAGGAATGGCATATGTTTTTAGGAAAGGTTCAACCTGAACTCACAGGAGGGTTGGACAGGGCTAGGCATGCCTTGTATGAGAAATGAGTCATAATACACCAGTTGTATTACTAAATTAAATAGATGAACCAACTGGATTTTTCTAAGGTTGCAGAGATAACGTCATCTAACTCTTTATAATTTTGGTGCCCAACCCTCGTTCCCTTAAAGGCTCTTTTTAGAAACCTATAACAGAGGGTATCCATGTAGAACCACTTTAGAAAGCTAACTGTCACAATTCGAGGTTGAGCCAGAAGCAAGTGCAGATAATGACATTTATTGAAGGAAACGTACTACGAAACGAATACACTATGACAACTTGGAAAACTACTGTGGCATGAAACAAACACTGAGACATAAACAACATGAATCTAAGACTACTTGGCAGAATACTGTGGCAAAACTAAACATAAACTAACAAGATCAAGAAACATGGAACACAGGGGTCTAAGACAACAAAAGACAAGCTAATGGTGCAGACAAGGACTATATATACACGAGTGCTCATTACCCAAAACATGAATCAGGTGCAGGTGGTCATGTGACAACTAGAGCAGTGCAGTGGCTGATAGGAAGTGGAGTCCAGAGTTTCCCGATACGTGACACTAACGTCCTTACCCATCAAGCCATTTAAGCATGCATTTCAAATAATTCCTTATCCGAGTATACCAAAGTCACATATGTTGTTACAGCCTTGCAAAAAACTACAAGGTCTAGAACCATTTATGGTTTCTTGATTCATATAACAGGTCTATGTAGAATTCTACAAGTGTTTCCAGATCCAAGAGTCATCCAAATAGACCTCATTGAAAAAGCTAAAACATATCGTTGTTTAAATTGGGGAGATGTTTAAACTGAGGAAACGTACCATTTAAAGGAAAAAAATAAGGTAATTTTGAATTTGATGGCCACAACATGTCTCAATAAAGTTGGGATGGGGCAACAAAAGGCTGGAAAAGTAAGTGTTACTAACAAGAAACAGCATAAGGTTAATTGGCAACAGATCAGTAACATGATTGGGTGTAAAAAGAGTGTCTTAGAGAGTCTTTCAGAAGTAAAGATGGGCAGAGGTTCACCCATCTGCAAAAAACTGCATCTACACTTTGTGGAACAATTTCAGAATAATGTTCCTCAACATAAAATTGTGAAGACTTTGAATCCAGAAGTTGAATTTTTTTCCAGGAACAGCACACTATTTCTCTTTATACCACAGAAATACGACAATGGTTACAATTTTTATTTAACAAACAATGACACATCATATTGTATCCATTTATAGTTATGTTTAATGTTTTGAAACATGACGTTAGATCCCATCACTTAGAACTTTTTCCTTGCTCTTTTCATTTTACTGAGAAACCTGAAAGTACAAAAGCCTCTGATGTTTTGACTTTAGCTCAGACTGTGTGGAATGTAGAACCAAATCCAATTAAACAGTAAATTAACCACAAATATAAATTCCAGAGACCCCTGTAGCACATATTTATTTAATGAAGATAATCCAGATATTTAACTATTAGGCTCACTATTAAAATGTGTATAATAATATTCTGATTATTTATTGGTGCCATAGAATGTAACACATTTAACATGCAATTTTGGTTTCCTGAACTTTCCACTCACAGAAGAGATTAGGTTCAAGTTAACATTATTTATAGCTCTATTTGTTTTTAAGTTATTGAGGTTTGGATTTATTTTGACTTGGCTGGACGTGTGCAATATATGTTGCAATGACCTTGTTTTCTAATTGGAAAGACATTTGAACAGTGATTATGTTCAGCCATCCTTGAGTATCATATGTGATTTAAACCCCATGCATGTAATAAACACCACATTGAGTGTGTAGATTATTATTATTATTATTATTATTATTATTATTATTATTATTATTATTATTATTAGGGACCAAGCTCCGGAGGTGCATTGGCACCTATTGTATCCGTTAGTTTACTTCTCTTCTTCTTCTTATTAAACTGCTTCTTCTTCCCCAATGGGAGTCTATGGCAGCCCTATGAAAAATTATTAAATTTTGCAGACTATTAGATATGACAATGAATTGTAACTGGACCAATTATGGGCTTTCTATGCCTAACTCAACAGCACCACCACTAGTTTAAAAATTCACTTTTCAAATTGTTATAATCGCTGAACACTTTGAACACTCTGATATTCATATTTGTTTAAAAGTTATGATCCAGTAAAATATTTCAAATGGTTAGAATTGTTGAACACTTTGTCCTAGAGAAAAGAAATTTAGCTCATCAGATTACTCTCCTCATGTTGATCACAATCCATATCTCACATTAAGACTCCACCCATTACAGTAGTCACCTTTTTGAAATGTACTGTATTCAGTTTTTTCGCTACTACTCATTCAAAATTGTCCAATTCTTACCAACATTGTCTCAGATGATCAGTGGACAAAGCCGAACAAAAATGACTGAACAGAATTTTGATATTCATATTTGTTCAGCATTGCAGTAACCTTTCTACCTCTTGGCATACAAATAAATGCCTCTGTTCCATTAATTTCCTGTTCAATCTTATTCTCAGCCGTGCTTTTATTCATTCATGTACATTCTATGTCTCCTCTTTGTGCCCTTCAGGCTCCGCATTGCGCTTGCTGTGCCTTTGGTGCTTGGCCCCTTGCAGCTATATTTATTATTTTTATTATTATTAGGGCTGCAACAACTAATCGATAAAATTGATAATAATTTATCATTAAAATAATCAAAAACTAATTTTATTATCGAATAGTTGGGTCTGTGACGTCACAGGGTCTGTGGGTTATCCACAATGTCGTCACAGACCCAACTAATTGATAATGAAATTCATCACTTCACAATGGTGAAAAACACATTTCTATGACTAAAACACATCTGTTAAACAGCGGAGGTCACAGAGTGAGCTGCTGTGGGAAAAGTGCTCAATCCAGGTTGTGCAAAACATGAGAATGTTTTATATTAAGAGCTTCAAATAAACTCATAAGTGTATTAACATGGCTTGTCATGCCAGATGCTGTGTTATGCTTTTGTTTTTGTTTTTTATAGCATTTTTAATATAGTGATTTAACTTCTGCATTAAATCTTGGACAATCAGTTGTTTTTTTGTTTTCAAAAGATAATGCTTAATATATATATATTTTTTGAAATCCTGCACAATGTATAGCATAGCCCACAGAGATATATTTAATACCTTTTTCATAGCCTTAAATTTGCACAATGTTTGAAGGACAACACTGGGCAATGTAAAATGTTTTTTTTTTTTTTCTAAAAAAAAAAAAAAAAAACAGAAAATAAAAATTGGCCATTTAATCTAACTAATCGATTAATCAAAGAAATAATTGACAAATTAATTGATTATCAAAATTATCATTAGTTTCAGCCCTAATTATTATTATTATTATTATAATTATTATTATCATCATCATCATTATTATTATTATTATTATTATTATTATTATTATTATTATTATTATTGTTGTTGTTGTTGTTGTTGTTATTATCCATTTAATGAAGCTTTATAAACTGACTTACCACCCATGGCTAATTACCATAACCTATTTTTTGAGGGTTGGCTTTTTAGGCATTAGCACAAAACATTCAGCAGCAGAGTTAAAATATTTAGCGATGTAAAGCTATAAAAACAGGATATTAAGAACCTGCATTAACAGTGATCTAAAACTATGTTAAGGTGATGTCTTTCCAATTAGCTAATGAGCGGCATACAGTGTCACTGACATGTGAGTGTGTGTGTATATGTGTGTTAGTGAAAAACTTCTTGGCTTGTATCTGACAAAATAGTAGTAAAATGTGGTAGGGTGCAGGTTATTAGGAATCCAAAAGACAAAGAACACAATCATTAAATAGCAGAAAGGCAAACCACTGAAACTTTGCACTGAGATGTAAACAACCATCAGACAGGTAGCAACACATTTCTCATCATTGTTTTAAAGCTACACCCATATACTGGAAAAGATAAGTGTTTATATTTCAGAGTGGAAAACATGCACACACTGGTCAGGACTAGTAGGAAAAAAAAAGAAAAAAAAAAGCCTGGAAAGAAAAGCGACACAGCTTATGAATGAACTGCTTTTAGATAGTTGAGGACATATGCTGTGATGTTTGACTTGTTTGCAGGTTCAAATGTCTGTGAGCTCCATTAATATAATTCAACTTTATTTGAATTTTGTCACAAATCAGCTTTTTACAGAAATCTGGATGTAGATTTAGATCTCTAATGAAAGCACCAGAGATGACAATGATAAGAGAAAACTCCCTCAGACCAAACAAGGAAGAAATCTTGAGAGGAACCAGAGTCAAAAAGGGAATTTTTAATGGGTTTTCCCCAGGAAGACAAACAAACAAATCCGTAACAGTGCTTGATTTAATCTCATTTTCTGAAAAGGAAATGACTGACTGTAATCTACAAACATGAGCAAAACGTTATACCATCCGCCATAGCTTATCAGTGTTATGGAAGTCATCATCTTGATATGTATTTACCTTAGCAGAGTTTGCTGTCATGACAAAAATTCTTGGTGATCTAGTTTAAAAAAAAAAAAGACCTGTTCTCCTCTAGAGTCAGAAAGTAAGTAGAAAAAAAAAATCATCATCAAGCCCTTGTACCCAGGCCATCACATTGGGCAGTTGTAGCTCAGTGGTTAAGGCATTGGACTAATGATCAGAAGGTTGTGCTGGCCAGTCTCATTTGTATAAATGAGATAAATATACTAAAGATAAATATAAGTCCCTCTGGATAAGGGTGTCTGTCAGATGCTATAAATGTGAACTCATTCCCTGCAGCAGGTCAATATGCATCAAAACCATACACTGGAAAAGCTTCTTTCCATCTGCAGCCATACTTACACATACTTAATTATGTAAGAAACATGATGACTGTGTCACGGACATCATTGTGTTTCTTGTTTTAGATGTGGAATAACGTTGTGTGCAGTATCTATTTCTCCTCTCAGCAGTACTTACAGTGTAAAAGTTGTATATCATACCCACTTCTGTTTATATCAAACTCGCTTTATTTTACCTTTACCTATGACTATTGTCCCAGCATGTTATTGTGTAAGGTCTATAAGCACAGTGAAACAACTTAGTTAAATTCCTTGACTAATCAAACACAAATAAAACATTTGCAAATCAAACATGATTCTGATTATTGTAATTTCACAAAATGACCCCTCCTCCAAAAGATAGTAGGAATGTATTAGAATGCGGATAGTTCATGCGGATGATAATCCAGTTCCATTAGGCCTATATTGAGGTGAAATTTAAAAATATAAACTTTTTATATTTTATGGTAATATATTATTACCATCTTCAAAAAACAGCTAAAGACCCTCCTCTTCCATGAACACCTAACCAACTCATAAAAAAAAACAAAAACAAAAACATGCACTTACACCTCTACTCTGCACTTTGCTTCTTCTGGAATTCAATTAATAGATCTTGTATGGTAACACTACTTGTATTGTTCTCTGCTTGATATATCGCTTTGCTTGTATCTTTCTCATTTGTAAGTCGCTTTGGATAAAAGCGTCTGCTAAGTGAATAAATGTAAATGTAAATTATACTTATTAAACTCATACATTACTTGTACATAATAATCCCCATAGTGCCTATTTTGGAAGTTGTTTTTATCATGAAAGAAAATAAAATCAATGGGCCTCATTCATGAAAATTTCGTAAATATATGAGTAAATTCTGAGTAATTTCCGTGCAAAATGGACCTTCCAGAAAACTCTCCTCAGGATTCACAAACACTTTGTAAACCTCACATTTGATAGTTAAATGTGTGCATGTGAATTCCAATCATTCGTAAATAGGGAGCACGTGCATGCTCATTCACATTTAGCATAATCCCCACACATGAATTTCAACTGATAACCACGAGGATGTTAACACATACAGTGAGGGAAAAAAGTATTTGATCCCCTGCTGATTTTGTACGTTTGCCCACTGACAAAGAAATGATCATTCTATAATTTTAATGGTAGATTTATTTGAACAGTGAGAGACAGAATAACAACAAAAAAATCCAGAAAAACGCATGTAAAAAATGTTATAAATTGATTTGCATTTTAATGAGGGAAATAAGTATTGGACCCCCTCTCAATCAGAAAGATTTCTGGCTCCCAGGTATCTTTTATACAGGTAACTCTTAACTCTTAACTCTTAAAGGGAGTGCTCCTAATCTCAGCTTGTTACCTGTATAAAAGACACCTGTCCACAGAAGCAATCAATCAATCAGATTCCAAACTCTCCACCATGGCCAAGACCAAAGAGCTCTCCAAGGATGTCAGGGACAATATTGTAGACCTACACAAGTCTGGAATGGGCTACAAGACCATTGCCAAGCAGCTTGGTGAGAAGGTGACAACAGTTGGTGCGATTATTCGCAAATGGAAGAAACACAAAAGAACTGTCAATCTCCCTCAGCCTGGGGCTCCATGCAAGATCTCACCTCGTACAGTTGCAATGATCATGAGAACAGTGAGGAATCAGCCCAGAACTACATGGGAGGATCTTGTCAATGATCTCAAGGCAGCTGGGACCACAGTCACCAAGAAAACAATTGGTAACACACTACGCCGTGAAGGACTGAAATCCTGCAGCGCCCGCAAGGTCCCCCTGCTCAAGAAAGCACATATACATGCCCGTCTGAAGTTTGCCAATGAACATCTGAATGATTCAGAGGACAACTGGGTGAAAGTGTTGTGGTCAGATGAGACCAAAATGGAGCTCTTTGGCATCAACTCAACTCGCCGTGTTTGGAGGAGGAGGAATGCTGCCTATGGCCGCAAGAACACCATCCCCACCGTCAAACATGGAGGGGGAAACATTATGCTTTGGGGGTGTTTTTCTGCTAAGGGGACAGGACAACTTCACCGCATCAAAGGTACGATGGACGGGGCCATGTACCGTCAAATCTTGTGTGAGAACCTCCTTCCCTCAGCCAGGGCACTGAAAATGGGTCGTGGATGGATATTCCAGCATGACAATGACCCAAAACACACGGCCAAGGCAACAAAGGAGTGGCTCAAGAAGAAGCACATTAAGGTCCTGGAGTGGCCTAGCCAGTCTCCAGACCTTAATCCCATAGAAAATCTGTGGAGGGAGCTGAAGGTTCGAGTTGCCAAACGTCAGCCTCAAAACCTTAATGACTTGGAGAAGATCTGCAAAGAGGAGTGGGACAAAATCCCTCCTGAGATGTGTGCAAACCTGGTGGCCAACTACAAGAAACGTCTGACCTCTGTGATTACCAACAAGGGTTTTGCCACCAAGTACTAAGTCATGTTTTGCAGAGGGGCCAAATACTTATTTCCCTCATTAAAATGCAAATCAATTTATAACATTTTTGATAGGCGTTTTTCTGGATTTTCTTGTTATTCTGTCTCTCACTGTTCAAATAAATCTACCATTAAAATTATAGACTGATCATTTCTTTGTCAGTGGGCAAACGTACAAAATCAGCAGGGGATCAAATATTTTTTTCCCTCACTGTAGGTGAGAATGTGGATTTCAACATGTGGACACAAAATAGATTAGAGAAGAATTTTTTTTTGGATGCAGAAATAGATGTTTTATTGGCTGAAGATTTTATTTTCAAGTGTACACAATGGCATATCTGGTATGTCATGGTATATCAAATATACATATAAAACATTCAAATATTTATATTACAGGTCATTCCACACCTGTAGCTGCATTAATGATCTGTCTCAGTACAACTGCCTCACAGGAAGTGACAGTTTGAAATGGACTGACATTAATGAGCAAGTGATGATTATCATAACAGATGGTCGTCTGATATACAGGTGCACAATGCTCGAGAGAGACATATCTGTCTCACTCTCTCACCACTTACTCACCACTGACTCACACAAGCATGTTGAAGCAGCAAGAACTAGCACAAACATGAGTGTCTGTCTGTTTTTTCTATCCCTTGATGCCTATTTAAGCCAAGTTCGTCGAACACGGATATGAAAAATTAAATGGACCAATATACAAAAAAACCCCCACCACTCATCCTAGTTTTATTTGTGAGCACTGTTAGAATAAGGGGGTGAATTACTTTTTGCAATGATGTTCTCTTGCTTATTCAAGGTTTTGATCATATCTCATGTGGAATGATTGAGCTACAGCTTTTCACTTATACAGTACAATGCTGGACCCTTTCTCACAGGGTAATGATTGTGAGATTAGAAAGTCCTATATTTATGGATTTTAGGCAACATAGACTTTTTTAGCTACATTAGCCTTACATTATCTCCAGTGGGAAGCTAAAGAAGGAAATTTGGAGTAGGTGGAAAATTGAGTTCTTGATTTATATTCACTCTCCAGCAGATGAGTGACCTTCTTCAGCTGGTTACTTTAGCATCTCCAGCCTTTTATACCAATGTTAAAGGCAACTTTTACAAAATTACTTGTAATATTTCTTGTTGTCTGTGGAAGAATGCCAACATCAAAACAAAGATGTATTCTCACAAAGTCAGGTTTGTATCTGAATATATGTTTATTTAACATTTTAAACATTTTTCATCACTGTACATACAGTTGCAATCAACATTTTTCAACCCCCATTGCAAAGCAGGTTTATTGTCAAAATTTAAAGACTCTCAGCTGTTTGCAATGAACAAATCAAACAAAAGCAACTACTTCCCCAAATTGAACTGAAAAGGCAACTTATAATGATTTCTCCAGTTTCAAAATTATTCACCCCCCTGAATAGAATCCCTCACAACAGCACAAATATGCAAAACAGGTGTTGTCTCAAGCACACCTGATGCTAAACTAATCAAAGCCTTCATTAATTGCACCAGGTGTGCTTGAGCTGGAGCACATGAAATACCTGAATTGGCTAGGGATAGAAAATTCAAGAAATACCTGAACTGGCTAGGGGTAGAAAATCATGAAATACCTGGACGGTGCAGTAAAAGGAAGCTATCAATGGCTGAAACCAGATTTCTGAGAAGGCAGGTTGTGAAAAACCCTCGAGTGACTGCAAAAGACCTGCAGCAAGATTCGGTGGCAACAGGCACTGAGATTTCAGTGAGCACAGCAAGGTGTGTACTAAATGCAGAAGGTTTCCATGCCAGTACTCCAACACGTACACCACTACTGACCCAAAATCACAAGAAAAGTCGCCTCAAAGTCATACAAATTAGCTACAGAAGTTTTGGGATTCTGTTCTGTGGAGCGATGAAACAACACTCTCGAACTTTGCATCCTCTGGCACTGGAAACCTGCAGTGTGTGGAAGGCAAGATGGATTTATTGAAGTATCAGGAAATCCTAGGAGAAAATGAAGAAACTGAAGCTTGGGTGTCAGTGGACCTTCCAACTGGACAATGATCCCAAGCATACCACAAATTCCACCAAGGCTTGGTTGCAGAAGAAGTCTTGGAAGATTCTACAGGGCCATCACAGTCATCTGACTTCAATCCCATAGAAAATCTCTGGTGGGATTTGAAGAAGGCGGTTGCAGCACGCAAACCCAAGAATATTACTGAACTGGAGGCCATTGCTCATGAGGAATGGGATAAGATTCCTCAGGAACACTACCAGAAGCACTGCATCTCGTTTACAGCAGGTCATAACAGCAAAAGGATCTCTACTAAGTACTAAAGATGCTTGCCATGAAGGGGCTGAATAATTTTGAAACTGGAGAAATCATTATAAGTTGCATTTTCAGTTGAATTTGCGGAAACCACTTGAAGCTGGTTGTGTTGAACTATTTCAATTGCTTTTGTTTGATTTGTTCATTGCAAACAGCTGAAAGTCTTTAAATTTCGACAATAAACCTGACAATAAAACTGTACATATAAAACTTTCAAACAGTTATATTACATATTAAATTTCAGTCATTTCACAGCTTTAGTTGCACTCATTATCTGTATCAGTACAATGACCTCACAGGAAGTGAAAGACCCTCATAGCTTGCAATAGGCTGACCTTGATAAAGTGCTGATGTTCATTATCATAACAAATACTCATTGGTATACAGGTGCACAGTCCTTGAAACAGACAATGCTGTCTCGCTATCTCACCACTGACTCACTACTGACTCACACAGGTATATTGGAGTGGAGAGAACTAGCACAAGCATGGCTGTCTGTCTGACTTTTCTCCCACTTAATTCCTTTTCAGGCAAAAATCATCAAACACAGATGATGATGAAAATTAGAAGGGTCCAACATGCAAACACCCCACCACCCATGCTAGTTTAATTTGTTAGCACTGTTAGAATTAGGAAATAAATTGCTTTTCAGAATACTGTTTTCTTGCCTACTCAAAGTTTTGCTCATATTCTCAGAGGAAGTATGCGAGCTAAGACTTCCTGGACCCTTTCTCAGGGGCAATGATTGGGGACTTTGAAAGTTCTGGGGCCTCAAGGGTTTTTTCTCAACTGAGTATGTGTCTTCTGAGTTCAAGTCCTTCACAAGGATTCGATAGTTTTGTCCACCATTGCTGTCCCACAGAAGCATGTTGCCAGATCCAGGCCGGAAGGACACGCAGAACTCCAGATGATCCTGAAAATTAGGGCAGGAAGGGACTGGAATGTTAAAGACAAACAGCTCTGTCTCAGAGCGTCCATTCTTCTGATGGATAGGGGTACATGGAACATCCTGGTGGCTCTTCCATGAGTCATACGTGATGCGAACATGCACAGCTTTCTTGGGACTTATATTGCAGACCCTCACCTTTCCGAACAATGATCTATAGATCAAGCTGCAGCTCTCCAGACGCACCAGAGATTTAGCCAGACTTTCAAAGAATGATGGTAAATCAGCAGAAGGCTGATTGAACCCCAACCGGAGATGAGGCTTCTTACTTTGCACAGACAAATCAGTCTTTATCTTGGCAGGTGGAGAAAGCAACTCTTCATAGGATACGGGGGGATCTGAATTGAATATCCGCACCGCAGTAAGGGCCAGTCCTTTAGCGTCTGCAAATACCACTCGTTTTTTCTTCTTGAGTGTCCCACAAGGGTTCATGCAGCTTACGGCACTCACTGGAGAGGCAGGAATCTGTGAGGCTCTAGCAGCTCTGGATTGCAGAGAATCACATGTGCTAGGTCGAGTAAGGGCATGGTGGGATCTGAGTGTGGACATTCTCAAAAGTTCTCTAACTGGAGGACGGCGATTCATGGACATATGCATGGCCAGGTCCACTGGCATGACTCTGATTAGGGAAGAAAACAAAGATATTAGACCAACCAATTCATTTATTGTTTCACATATTGTTCTCAATCATCAAAAGAAAGCAAATACTCAAACAAATGTTGATGGAATAGTATTGATATATCTGTTTTAACCCTCATAAACAGCTTTCTTTAACTTGGAGCTGAAATCCAGGAGGCTTATATAAAAATGGAACTATTCTCAGTTGATTTTGTGTATATTCTTGAAATTATTCATACCATTTCCTTCTTTTCTACCTATAAACCATTACTGAGTATCTTTTGCATTCAACTTTATGTGAGTTATAACAGGTAAACTGTCCTAGTTGCCAAGCGCCTGAGGGTAACAGCTACGTAGATAGTGTTTCCCTTGTTACATGTCTGATAAGAAGTATAAAGCGCTATTGATGAGTTAAATCAGGAATGTCAGAGCAGGGAAGCAAAACAGTGCTCTTGTTCAGCATGCAGAATGAACAGAAATGAATAATTATGATAATAATAATTCCTTACATTTATATAGTGCGTTTCTAGACACTCAAAGAACTTTACATTGTATGAAGGGGAAATTGGTATAATATTTCATAAAACTGATGGACTTACTTGGCAGCGTTCATTACTGCGTCAGCAAAGTCAGTGTGCTTTCAATGAAGAGTATACTGAAAAGAAAATTCAAGTAAATCTCACTGTGCTGCAGGAACACTGAAAAGTCAAAAATACATTGCAGTGTTGCTCTACATAAAACATTAACCAAAGCCAATAAGATAATCACAAATAAAAAGAAAGTGTAAACAACTCACCCAAAATACCTTGCTGTTGAACAGCAGCTTTGCTTTGTTCGCAACAAGGTCTTCTGAATTGGATATGTGTCTTTACCCTGTAAATCCTATAAAAACGCTACCACATGAGCCCTCTAGCGCACTGCTTTGTATTGTCTGAAAGAGTCACTGACTGTGCCACATAATTATAGGTGTTTCTCAATGAGCTGCAATGTTTACAGAGAGGAACGGCATTGTAACTCCACCCTTTAAAAGAGTTTAGATCATGCTGTCATGCTGAAATGTTGCGAAATATATCTGCCAATATACACATATTTTATCCCTTACAACCTATGACTTAAAAGATTGAAATATAATTTAACTGTGCTTAGTGACAATGTAGTCAATTAAAATTCATGCATTCATGAATTAAAAAAAAATATATAGTCCTCAATCTGCAGCAACATGAAAATGGTAAATGATCTACACTTATATAGTGCCTTTTAACCTTAGCAGTTCTACCAAGTACTTTACACTGTTTTTCATTCACACACACACACACACACCCCAATGGCAGCTACCATTCAAGGTCCTTGCCTGCCATCAGGAGCAACTTTGGGTTCAGTGTCTTGCCCAAGGCATGTTGAGGCCAAGGATTGAACCATCAATCATGTGATTAGCGGACAACCCGCTCTACCACCTGAGCCACAGCCACCCCAGATTAGTGTAGATTATGTGATCATACTAAATAATGAATGTACATTTTTTATAATGTGTTTTATATATAAAGGATCTATAGGACAGCATAAAATAGACACAATTACTATGTGTTTATATATGTGACAATTTCTATACTGCATGTTGCACCAAAATATAATGCATTCCATGTAGTAAACTCTTAGAAAAAGAGTTCATCAAAAGATTTTGGAGTAGAACTTTGGATACGTACAGGTTCTTATCTTCTTAAAAGGGTTCTGGTTTGGAACCGTTTCTAATAAGAAAACAATATTATTCGATTTTTACATAGAACATGTAAGGGGATTCCCTAAAGGGACAATTTAGGAATCTTAGGGTGGGTTGCACCAATAAGGATTAATCTTAAATCTAGATTAAATCAAGGCCTATCTGTTGCACCAAATTTTAATCCTTGTATAAAAATAAGCAGGCTCACATTTAAACCATCACTTTAATCCTGGATTTAATTTCACAATAAACCTGGATTAACCATAATCTTGTTGATCCATCACTTTAAACTCAGAGTTTAATTTTTTTTTTTTATTTAAATTTTTTCATTTTCTCAACCTGTATCGGTTATGCGAATGAGCAGTTAATAAGGGCAGTTGAATTTTTTTTAAATTCAAAGTTTAAAGTTAACGATCCCTTTGTAGTCACTCCAGTGGAAGTGAAAGAGTTACACTGTTGCTGTTTAGTTACACTGGAGAATTCATATATTTCCACGTTTATGAAATCCGCATGCACTGCCACAATGTTGTCAATGGCGAATCCATCATGATGGAGAAAATGAATCGTAAATGGAGGTTTTAATCACAGGTTAGAATTATTATCCCCGATTTGTTAATCTGTGTTTAACATTCAGTGGTGCAACACAACTCGATTTAAAATAAAACCCAGATCAACAAATCCTAGATTAGCTCTAAACTGTGCTTAATTTAATCCTTATTGGTGCAACCCACCCTTAATCTTCTTTTATTTTCATTTGTAGTATGAAATATTATAGTATATCATTGTGTAGTAGAGTATAGTTTAATATTGTATAGTATAGTACAATGGTAATGGTTAAAGACATTCATTCCTGTAATGTAGACAGTACGCATATCTGTGGAGAATGTGGTATAGGGGCCTTTAAGAGTCACTGGGTGATGTCATTGCACTTTCGAGTGATGTAATGCATGCTAGAGTGATTAGGAAGCCACGAAGGGGACATGCTCTCTGTGTAGTGGCTTCCAGGTGAATAATCAGACATCATCCATTGACAAATAAATGTAAAACTTGAATTTCCTGTTCATATATGTATTGCGTCAGACGTTGATCTATCTGTAGTGATTTGGATGCTGATGCAGGATTTCGTGGCTGTGTGAGTGTTAGCACAGTGAGCCAAGCTATCTTATCAGGTCAGTTTGACTAACAAGTACATTAAATCTAAATGCCTCAGTTGTGTTATTTGTCAACTGTTCATGGATTTTTTTTTTTTTTTTGTGTGCATGTATTTCTTTTCATTTGTTCATGCCAAAATGAGGCCGTGTAAAATGAGTTCAGTGATCATAATATCAGGTTATTCCTGTAACACATGCGAGTGAGGCATGTTCTCATGGTGTGACAAGTCTACCAGGATGTGTAGAGTTTAACACACTCTTCAGTAGTGAGTGGAACTGCACTATGACATTTTTAAAGTATATTTTATTTTAAATGGTATTCCAGTCTTATTGTTTGTGGAATTTTATTGGCATTGTTTAGTGTACTCTTTATTGGCTTTTAATTGGTTTCAGCTATCTTCTGTTTATTTTTGCCACTTTTACCCTTTTGTTTATTAAACTCCTGCACCTGGGTTCAGTAATCCCCTTGTCAGTCTTTGGTCTTTTCCCTACCTGACAGTAAGAAAATTTCATCTTTAAAATGAAATTACAGATGATGCTATGGTGTAGTGTAATCATCTGAATTCAACATTTCTTATAGACAGCATATAAATTATTATAAATTATGCCAATCTAGTTCCATTTCATGTTAGTTTATTTGAAAACCACACCAGCTTTGCAAAATTCTCCATTCAAGCTTTCATTAATTGTATGAATTAAATGCTTTTGGAGGAATTTCGAGCATATCTTCGGTCGGATTCCACTTGCCATCCAGAGTTTTGAAAACAGTTTTATGTTTGTTGGTAATTTCCCCTGAAAGATTTTAGCCAGTTATAACAATGACCATTTACATTAAAGTCTTAAAGGCAAATGGCCCAAAAACAGAGTGTTTCAGTCATACGGTCTGAAGCAGGGTGGGATATGTCCATGTGTTATTCAATTTAGACAGGTTCACTTGGTAAATAAATTCGTCAATCAGAGTCTCTAGTTAGTTAATACTAGTTACTAGAATGTTAATATTAAGTTACTCATTTCTTCCTGTGTTGTCATTCATTAATGACAGATTCTATTCGGCATTCTAAAGTGTTACCTGAGAAGCTAAAGGATGAAATTTGGAGTAGGTGGAAAACTGAGTAAAGTTTATTTTTATTCACAGTCCAGCAGATGACTGGGTGATCTTCTTGAGTTGGTAACTTTTGCATCTCCAGCATTTTAAACCAGCAATAAAGGCAACTTTACAAATTTTATCATCACATGTTTTATTGTCTGTGGACGAATGCTAGCACCAAATGAATATTTCTTCTCAGAAAGTTATGTTTGTATCAGAATACAGGTTTAATTGAGCTTTTAATATTCATCAGTCATAAATAAATAGACAAAGATTACACAACTTTCAAACAGTTATATTACATGAGTCATTTCACAGCTGCAGCTGCATTAATTATCTGTCTCAGTACAACAATCTCACAGGAAGTGAAAGACCCTCAGAACAGACACTCATCTGATATACAGGTGCACAATGCTTGAGAGAGACATCTGTCTCGCTATCTCACCACTGACTCACACAGGCAAGTCGGAATGGAGAAAACTAACACAAACATGACTGTCTATCTGTTTTTCTTCTATCTCGATATCTGTTTAAGGGAAAATTCACCCAACGTGGAAGATGATGATGAAAATCATAAGGGACCAATATTCACAAAACCCACCACTCATGCTAGAATTGTTTGTCAACATTGTTAGAATCATGGGGTGAATCACTTTTTGGGATACTGTTCTCTTGCCTACTCAAGGTCTTCATTATATTCTCAAAGTAAGTGAGTGAGCTAAGACTTGCTGGCTTACACAAAGCTGGACCATTTCTCAAGGGGCAATGACTGGGGGCTTTGAGAGTTCTGGGCCATTTTTTTCTCAACCGCGGATGCTTCTTCTGAGTTCATGTCCTCCACAAGGATTCAATAGTTTCATCCGCTGTTACTGTCAGAGTGAAGCGTGTTGTAAGATCAAGAACGGAATGTCACACAGAACTCCAGACGATCCTGTACATTAGGACAGGACGTGACAAGAACGTTAAAGACAGACCTGTCTCTGCACTCCCTTTCAGGCACATATACATGATCAGGTCCACTGCCATCACTCTGATTAGGAAAACATAAAAAGATATTAGAACAATCTCACACTGAAGGGTAAAGCGGCTATAATTATTTGGGTTAAAATAAACCATTCTTTGGTTTACAATTCCATCCATCCATCTTCTATACCGCTTATCCTTTTCAGAGTCACAGGGAACCTGGAGCCTATCCCAGGGAGCATCGGGCACAAGGCGGGGTACAGCCTGGACAGGCTGCCAATCAATCGCAGGGCATACACATTCACACACCCATTACTATGGACACTTTGGACATGCCAATCAGCCTACCATGCATGTGTTTGGATTGGGGGAGGAAACCGGACTACCCGCAGCACAGAGAGAACATGCAAACTCCACACGCACAGGGTTACGGTGGGAATCGAACCCCCGACCCTGGAGGTGTGAGGTGAATGTGCTAATCACTAAGCCACCATGCTTATTTTTAACCAACACAGGGACATGGTGGTTTAGTGGTTAGCACGTCTGCCTCACACCTCTAGGGCTGGGAGTCCAAATCCCACCTCTGACCTGTGTGTGCAGAGTTTGCATGTTCTCCATGTGCTTCAGGGGTTTCCTCCCCCAGTCCAAAGACATATATTGTAGGCTGATTGGCATTTCCAAATTGGCTTTAGTGTGTGCACTTGTGCCCTGCAATGGGTCGGCACCCTTTCCAGGGTGTCCCCTGCTTTATTGCCCCGAGTTCCCTGAGATGGGTTCCCTCACGAGCCTGTGTAGGATAAGCAGTATGGAAAATGGATGGATGGATTTTTATCCAAAGCAAATTAAATTTCATCAATAAGAAGAATATGTGAGCTACTTACCCAATGCCTTTCCTGTTCACCGACAACTTTGTTTTGGTCTCAATGAGTTCGTTTGAATTAAACGTGTGTCTTTACATTATATGTCCTATCAAAACAATATTACATGTGCCAGCTAGCACAGTGCTTTGTATTGTCAGAAACCATCACACATGCCACATGTTTATGGGTGTTTCTCGAGTTACAATGCATATGTGCATGCACTCCACCCTGTAGAAAAGTTTAAAGAATGTTTTCACCAGAAGGTAAATGTATCTTGTCATGCTGAAATGTTGCCAGGTTACCAAAAATAAATAAATACATAAATAAATAAAAATCTGCCGATAAAGCTATATTTTATTATTTAACACATCGTAAAAAGATTAAATTATGGTTTAACTGTACTTGGTG
The DNA here is from genome assembly GCF_001660625.3 of Ictalurus punctatus. Lineage (NCBI taxonomy): Eukaryota > Metazoa > Chordata > Actinopteri > Siluriformes > Ictaluridae > Ictalurus > Ictalurus punctatus. Next base: position 24,188,440 of record NC_030431.2, read on the forward strand.
ACAATGTAGTCAGTTTAAAAAAATATTGTCCTCAGACTGCAGCAGCATGAAAAGCAGTGTAGATTAAATGATCAAAGGGAATCCTGTATGTATCGTTATTTAGAATATATTTTAAAAATAAAAAAATATAGATGCAGTAGGTAGAATTATGTGTCTATTTATTATACTTGTGTATTGCATGCTGTAAAATGTAAACTACAATCGATTCCATGTAGTACAATCTTAGAAAAATAGATCTTCAAGGGTTATTTGAGCAGTACTTTGTCCAGTTAAGGGTCCTTAGCTTCTTAAAAGCGTTCTATTCTGGAAACCTTTCTAATAAGAAAACACTAATGTTTGGGTTTTCTACATTGAACCTTTAGCTTTTCCCCAAAAGGATAGCTGAAGAAATCATGACCTTCTTTTTTCTATGTTTGCAGTATGAAAAAGTATAGTATAGAATTCATATTACCATGGTATTATCATAGTATAGAATAGCATAGTACACTATATGTCCACAAACTTTTGGCCACAGAGTGTATATTATTGAATCACATAGCATAGCATTGTATAAAATATCATAGCATAGTGTAGTATTGAATAACATAGTATAGCAACATAGTATGTAGTATAGTTTGCTTCATGCAAACATAAATACATGTTTATTTGTGCCTTTAATATTGATTTGTCATAAATAAATATAGATTAAAAACATTGAAACAATTATATTACATGCATTTCACACATGCAGCTTCATTAATTATCTGTCTTAGTACAACTATCTCACAAGCAGTGAAAGACCCTCACAGCTTGAAATTGGCTGACCTTGATGAGAAAGTGCTGATGCTTGTTTACATAACAGATACTCATCTGATATACAGGTACACAAAGCTCTAGAGAGACACATCTGTCTCACTCTTTCACCACTGACTTGTCACTGACTCAAATGGGCGAGTTGGAGTGGAGAGAACTAGCACAAGCATGGGTGTCTGTCAGTCTTTTTGCTCCTTCTTGATGTCTGTTTAAGACAAAATTCATCCAACATGGAGGACGATGAAAATGATAAGGGACCAATATACACAAAACCCACCACTCATGCTAGAAGTATTTGTCAGCACTGTTAGAATAAGAGGGTGAATTACTTTTGGGGATAATGTTCCATTGCCTACTTGAGGTTTTCATCATATTCATGGGGGAAATGAGTGAGCTAAGACTTGCTGACCTATATAAAGGTGGACCATTTCTCAGGCGCACTGATTGGATACTTTGAAAGATCTGGGGCCTCAAGGGTTTTTTCTCGACCACGGATGCTTCTTCTGAGTTCACGTCCTCCACAAGGATTCGATAGTTTTGTCCATCATTGCTGTCCCACCAGAGTGTGTTGCCAGATCCAGGACGGAAGGACACGCAGAATTCCAGACGATCCTGTGTGTTAGGACAGGAAGGGACGGGAACATTAAAGAAAAACAGTTCTGTGTCTGAATTCTCATTGTTCTGTTGGATAGGGGTACATGGGATGTCGTGGTGGCTCCTCCATGAGTCGTACGTGATGCGAATATGCACAGCTTTCTCTGGACTGATATTGCAGACCCTCACCTTTCCGAACAGTGATCCATACACCAAACTGCAGCTCTCCAGATGCACCAGAGTTTTTGCCAGTTTTTCGAGGAATGATGGTAAATCAGCAGAAGGCTGAGGGAACCCCAACCGGAAACGAGGCTTCTTGCTTTGCACAGACAAATCAGTCTCTTGCTTGACAGGTGAAGAAAGCTCCTCTTCATCGGATATTGGTGGATCTGAATTGAAGATCCAGACTGCAGTGAGGGCCAGTCCTTTATCATCTGCGAATACCACTCTTTTTTTCTTCTTGAGTGTCCCAAAAGTGCTCATAGAATTTACGGGGCTCACCGGAGATTCAGGAATCTGGGGGGATCTAGAAGCTTTGGACCGCAGAGTATCATATATGCTTGGTCTAGTAATAGCACGATGGGATCTAAGCGTGGACATTCCCAAAAGTTGTTCCACTGAAGGGTGGCGATTCAGGCACATATGCATGGCCAGGTCCACTGGCATGACTCTAAATAGAAAAGAAGCAAACAATATTAGAGCAATTTTCCCAAACAAGACATTTAGTTTATTAGGTTTCACAGATTGTTCTCAATTCTAAAGGTAAAACAGTGCAATACTCTTGTCTGTTTTAACTCTCATAAATTGCTGTCTTTAAATTAATCCTGCTATCAGGGAGCATTATGCCAAAAATCTATTTTCTTCAATACTTTCAAAACTATTTTCTGTTGATTCTTCTCCAAATTCTTCGAATACTTCATTGCAACATTTGCAATCAAATTGTGTCAATAATAGCAGGTAAAGTGTCCTTTCAAACGATTTATTTACCAAGCTACATACATAGCTGTTTCCCCTTTCCCCTAACAACTGCTGCTGACTTACTTGGCAGCGCTCATTCCTGTGTTTGCAAAAAACAGCGTCTTCTCACTTAAATGTCCTCTGAAAAGAAAATGCAAAAGAACATTTCACCAAGATGCAACAGTATTAAATGCTGAATACTGCTTTTTTAGTCTCTGGCCATGTTAGATCACCAGTAAGGAGAATGTGTAAGCTACTCACCCAATGCCTATGCTGATCAGCAACAACTTTGTTTTGGTCATCTGTGTTTCTGAATTTAACTTGTGCCTTTATCTTATGAATCCTCTCATTACACTACCATACGAGTCTGTCAGCGCACTGTTTTGTTTTGAATTGTGTCCAAGCGTCACACAGCATGCCTCATGATTATGGATGTTTCCTAATGTGCCTATGGTACAGCCCAAAGTGCATTGTAACACCACCCTGAAAAAGAGTTTAAAGAATGTCATCACTAGGAGGTACATGTTGTCCTTCTGAAATGTTGCCAGGTTACCAGGAATGCTAACAATCTGGGAGTATAGGAAAATGTTATTCTTTAACACACATGATAAACAGATTTCAATATGTTTTAACTGTGCTTGATGATCATATAATCAGTTTAAAAAAAATATATAGTCCTCAGACTGCAGAAAATAATTGTAGATAAAAATATACGTATATAAAATTTATATTCTGCATATGACACCAAAATATAATAGTATATACTATAAACTATAGTATAGCATAGTATCCCAGCATATAGTAATATAGCAGACCATAGCATGTTATAGTATAGAATACAATACAATAGCATAATATACCATTTCAGTATATATTAATATAGCATAGTATAGTATACCATAACATAGCATTTTATTGCTTAACATTATAGCAATGTATAGTATAGTAGAATAGAGCACTATAATACACATCATAGTATAGCAGTGCATCATTGTAAAGTGTGGCATAGTCTAATGTAGTGCTGTGTAGTATAGCACAGCATAACATACAGTAGCACAGCATAACACAGCATAGTATGGCATTGCATTCCAATATATAGTAATATATTCATAGTATAGTATTGCATAGTACATCATTGTGTATGATAGCATACTATTCTATAGCACAGTGCATGATATGGTATGTTATACCATATTATACAATGGCACAGTATAGTATAACATAGTATAGTACAGCATGTTATAGAGTAATACAGTAAAGTATATACTGCATATTGCACACATAGATGTGCAACAATAATTGGCACACTTTTAGTCAATACTTTGTGCTAGCTCCCTTTGCCAAGATAACAGCTCTGAGTCTTCTGCTATAATGCCTGATGAGGTTGGAGAATACATGGCAAGGGATCTGAGACCATTCCTCCATACAGAATCTCTCCAGATCCTTCAAATTTCGAGGTCCACGCTGGTGGACTCTCCTCTTCAGTTCACCCCACAGGTTTTCTATGGACTTCAAGTCAGGGGACTGGGATGACCAGGGCTGGACCTTGATTTTGTGGAAAGATTGTTACAGTCGTAAAACAAGTTTTTGGGAGTAGTGTGTGTGTGAGTGTGAGAGGACAAATTGGGGTGTGTGAGTATAAGATTGCTGTCACGCCAAGCCACTCCTTACAAATGCACATTGTTTCTGTGGTAACAAGATATTCAAATCTCGTCAGATATTCAGAAAGATGGGGTTCGACACAGAGCGTTGTTGGAAAGTGCATTTAAAAAGTGATGAGCTCATATTTGCTTTGTGCCCACGGGTGCCTTGAAGGAGAGGTGTTGGTGTTGGTATTGCACAACAGAAACTGTTCTTTAGGTCTCACAGTGTGGTTTAATATGTTTTATGTTCATATTGTGTTTCACTAATCTCCTGTAAAACCCAGTTTTTATTTCACTCAAAAATAAATACTGAGTGACCTAAATTACCTTTATCACTTGTCTTCCCAGAGGCACTGCTGGAGAATGAAATGGCTTATAGATGATAATCATCATGAACGTCATGTGGAACAGATTTGTGTCACCACCCCAAGTGACACATTACATATGCATGTTGGGACACTCTTCTTTAAGCGTCAGCCAGACAAATGTAGACACACCGCAATAATTATCTTCATGAACGCAACTATCACTTACATTGTACCATGGTCTGTCTGAATACTCGACTCTGATTGGCTGGAAGGTGTGCGTCAAAACCGTATAATGCACAGGTAGTTATTCTAAACATTTCCGAATTACAATACTTAGGTAAATGGATGATTTTTGCATGTCATATATATGGTGAATATGCAAATTTTGATAAATGACCCAAGGCAGAAGATGAATTTGACAAACTGGAGAAGATAACGTTAAATGACAAATGTAATGACAAATGGCACAAGGAATTAATACCAGCAGAACTCAAGCAGATAGAAGACGACAAGATAAATGTAATAAGTGTAATCAATTTGCACTACTTTATCTCTGTGTCTGAGTTATTTTTGATGCATTTAAACTCACAGCTTCATTATTAGTAGAGAAGCGGCACACAAGCAGGTAATTCACACACACACATCTCTCTAATAACAATTTATTATAATTCATTGTAAAATGTAATCTTATTGCACTACTTTATCACTGTGTATGATTAGGGAAGGCAGAATTCTAGATATAATGTCCTGTGTATACGGTGCTGTGAAAAAGTATTTGAAAAAAGTATCCTGATTTCTTCTGTTTTTGTGTATATCTCATACTAAATTGTTTCAGAAATGCAAACAAAATATAAATTAAACAAAGGCAACCCGAATAAACACAAAATGCAGTTTTTAAATGATAATGTTATTTATTGAAGCTAAAAGGTTACCCAATACAGGGCCTGTGTGAAAATGTGCATCATTTCTATGAAAATCTATTTTCATTGTCAAAATATATGAAACTGAATTGATAATGGGGTTCAGCTGGACTAGACACAACCAGGCCTAATTACTGCAAACCCTGTTCAATCACATCAACACTTAAATAGAACTTTTTCAACAGCATGAAGTTGATTAAAAGGTCTTAGACAGTAACACACTAGACTAAAGTTTAAAGAAATTCCAGACATTGAGGAATAAGGTTATTGAAATACATCAGTCTGGGAAGGGTTACAAAGCTATTTCAAAGGCTCTGGGACTCCAAAGAACCAGAGTGACAGCCATTATCTCCAAATGGAAAAACTCGGCATAGTAGTGAATCTTCCCAGAAGTGGCCAACCTTCCAAAATTCCTCCAGGAGCACAGCAACTACTCATCCAGGAAGACACAAAAGAGCCAAGGACAACATCAGGACCTACAGGCCTCTCTTGCATCAGTAAAGGTCACTGTTCATGTCTCCACTATCAGAAAGACATTGGGCAAAAATAGCATCCATAGAAAAGTGGCGAGGTGAAAACCAATGCTAACACAGAAGAGCATTAAGGCTCGTCTGAATTTTACCAAAACACACCTTGATGATACTCAAACCTTTTGGGAGAATGTTCTGTGGACTGATGAGTTGAAAGTGGAACTGTTTGGAAGACAGAGGTCTCGTTACATCTGGCGTAAACCAAACATAGAATTCCACAAAAAGAACATCATACCTACGGTCAAGCATGGTGGAGGAAGTGTGATGGTGTGGGGATGCTTTGCTGCTTCAGGGTCTGGGAAACTTACAGTAATTGAGGGAAACATGAATTCTGCTCTCTACCAGAAAATCCTAAAGGAGAATGTCCGCTCTTCAGTGAGTAAGTTGAAATTCTAGCGCAACTGGATTATGCAGCAAGACAGCAATCCAAAGCATATTAATAAGTCCTAGTTCTAGAAGTAAGTGAAAGACTGATCTCCAGTTATCTCCAGTTAAACATTTTGTTTGCAGTTATTGCTGCTAAAGGTGGCACAACCCCAGATTTTAAGCTTTAGGGGGCAGTTAGCTTTTCTCATTGGTGATAGGTGTTGGATAATTTTTTTGCTACGATAAAAAAAAAGCTGTATTGTATTTATACTCAGGTTGCCTTTGTTTTATGTTGTATTTTGTTTGAAGATCTAAAACTATTTAGTCTGAGATATACACAATGACAGAAGAAATCAAATACTTTTTTGCAGCACTGTAAAATAAATAGCAAAAATTAACCATTATTTTTTTTTAAAAATCCTTTTATCCTTGCAAACACTAAGCCTTGGTTATTTTCCTCCACATTGTGCATTAAATCATGTAATGCACACCTAGCCATGGATTACCACTTACTTATTGCAGCTAGAAGCTATCATTCCCTCTTTAAGTGAACAAGACAAAAACTGCAGCTTATCATGTTACTGAGAAACTGTCAGAAATCGTACTGACAGCTACAAAGAACTGACAATTTTGAGTCCTTCCATAAGTGTAAAATAAGGATCTACAGAAAACTTAAAAACTCAAATCAATGAACACATTTTAATTATTTATGAGGAGCATCTGCCATACACATCCCTGTGTGAGTCATTACTATAGAAAGTATAATGTATTAGAATGAGGGCATCAATTTAATAGTGTGATTTGCAGTTTCACTACTGTCAGATCTACTGTTATAAAAAAATGAATCACCTTCTGAACAATCATGATTGATAATCCAACATCACTGTGGTATGAATGTGAAAAATAAAAATAACTTTCTGACATGATGGCATTTAGGATACACCAATTGACCAGTATGGTATGGAACAATGCTCAGCCCTCTTTCTACATTTCATTTCATTTATCTGGGAATAAAGCAGTCATGTTTATTTAGAATGTTCCAGTCAGGGTCACTAGTTTCTTGTGTTTCATGTGCAATATTTACATTTGTTTAGCAGCATTTGTAAATAAAAGCTAATAGCTAAACAAGGTAATCACATGCTGTTCAGTTTAAGAGAACAATGCTATTGTTAAAGAGCATTTCTACTGTAACTGTTTCAACAGAACTGAATGCCTGAGTGCTGATTAATTGCAGAATTGGGACCCAGCCCTGATTGCTGAAAGTCTAGTTTACTTGCAGCCCAATTCTCACATACCTACTAGCAAAATTCTCATACACACCCTGTTTACATAGTACAGGTGGGTAAGACTGGGTCTGAAACTAGAATAGGAATTCATAGAATGTAGGTTTGTCTATTTAGATTTAGATTCTGGCGAATCATGTATAATTTACCTGACTGAAACCATGAATGATCTTACGATACAGAAGGTAAAACATTATATGAATAGATTAGAATAGATGAAATAAATTAAATCAATAAAAAAACCTAGCAGATTGCTATGGAAGGGAACCCACCCATCCCACCATTTTCCATACCACTTTTACTAAACAGGGCCACAGGGGAGCTTGGAGCCTATTCCAGGGAACTCCCAGTGCACAAGGGGGACACCCTGGATGGGACGGTGCTGTGTCAGTTAAATAAACACAATCATTTTCTTCCATTATTAATATAATAATTAAAAAAAAAAATGTATCAGTTGCTGGGATGCTAACTAAAGGATATTGATGTATTGTAGTATATTGTAGAAAAAGATATTATGTTTATTTAAAACAGAGATCTTCACAGGTTGAACCTTGTGGAATGCAGTAACGTATTCATTAAATTTACATTTACATTTATTCATTTACATTTATTGATTTAGCAGACGTTTTTTTTTTTTTTTAATATCCAAAGCGACTTATTCAATCAATTAAGTTCAAGTTTATTCAATTATGTCTGGAAGTGATCCACATCATGCCAGACCGTGCACATTCCATCATTCAAAGAAAACTTGTAATTTTGCACTACATTCAGGACGAATGGCACTCCAAAAGACGAAGTCAGATCGCCATCTGCTGGTCAAATCTGTGAACTGAATGTGAAGCATGGAATTCATGATGAAACAAGGATTTCATTAGACTACAGTAATAAGTACAGAATGGTGCATTGTGCATTTGGTGTGAGAATTTAATAAAAAATATATATATATATAAAAACACTTAGAAAAAATAAACAAAAAACAAGCAAACAAAAAAACACATTTTAAATTAGATCATACAGAATGTTTTTCACATGTGCTTATGTCAGCAAAATGTGAGAAACATGTGAAGGTGCATTTCAGCATTTCATACCATGCCCTGAAATTGTACTAAAAATAAATAAGTAAAAACATTTTTTAAAAATCCAACAAAACTGATGAATCATGTGTAAAAAAAAAACCAAACAAACAAACATAAATAATGTGAAAATAAATATATAAATAATTATTCTATATCTCTTGAGTTAAATCAGGAATGCCAGAGCAGGGAAACAAAACAGTCCTCTGGTGCAGCATGCAGAATTAACAGAAATTGGTATAATATTTCATAAAACTGATAAGAATACTTGTTGAGGACTTACTTGGCAGCGTTCATTACTGCGTCAGCAAAGTCAGTGTGCTTTCAATGAAGAGTACACTGAAAAGAAAATTCAACAAGTAAATCTCACTGTGCTGCAGGAACATTTAAAAGTCAAAAATACATTTCCTGTGTAGCTCTACATAAAACATTAACCAAAGACAATAAGATAATCACAAATAAAAAGAAAGTGTAAACAACTCACCCAAAATACCTTGCTGTTGAACAGCAGCTTTGCTTTGGTCGCAACAAGGTCTTCTGAATTGGATATGTGTCTTTACCCTGTAAATCCTATAAAAACGCTACCACATGAGCCCTCCAGCGCACTGCTTTGTATTGTCTGAAAGAGTCACTGACTGTGCCACATAATTATAGGTGTTTCTCAATGAGCTGCAATGCCTACATACAGTAATGGCATTGTAACGCCATCCTTTAGAAGAGTTTAGGTCATGCTGAAATGTTGGGAATATATCTGCTGATATATACATATTTTATCCCTTACAAACTATGATTTAAATGATTGAAATACAATTTAACTGGATCTGCAGCAACATCCATCTATACATTTTCTATACCGCATATCCTACAGAGCCTATCCCAGGGAGCTTCGGGCACAAAGGCAGGGCACACCCTGGACAGGGTGCAAATCCATCACAGGGCACAATCACATACACATTCACACACTAATGCCATTTTGGAAATGCCGAGCAGCCTACCATGCATGTCTTTGGACTAGGGGAGGAAATGTTACTAAAGGACCATCTGGCAGTGTGGAAACTACTGCCAAGTGTTTCTCCATGGGTTCTGTCCACCATAGAAATGGGTTACCAAGTCCAGTTCAGAGCTCGTCCCCCCGGTTCAGAGGTGTGCACACAACAGTAGTCAGCACAGAGCAGAGCCTGATGTTAGGGCAGGAAGTAAGTCCTCTCTTGGACAATGGGGCCATAGAACATGTACCCCTTTCTCTGGCGGAGGGAGGTTTACAGCCATTATTTCCTGGTCTGCAAATGAGATGGGAGTACGTGACCAATTTTAGATCTGCATCATCTGAACCGTACTCTGGACACACAGGTTCAAGATGACGCTCAAACTTATCGTTCAACAGATTCAGTTCGAGGACTGGTTTGTAATGATAGATCTAAGAGATGTATATTTCCACATAGAAATATTGCCCAGTCACAGGAAGTTCCTGAGGTTCGCATTTGAAGGCAATGTGTACCAATATCGTATTCTTCCGTTCAGTCTAGCTTTATCCCCTCGCACCTTCACAAAGTGCATGGATGCCACTCTGGCTCTCTTGCGACTCCAGGGCATCCGTGTACTAAACTACCGGGTCGACTGGTTAATTCTAGAGAGATCCAGGGAGTTGGAGATTCAACATTAAGATGTTGTTCTCGCCCACATGAGGAGCTTGGGGCTCAGGTTGAACCCCAAGAAAAGTATGCTTTCCCAGTGCAGAGCATGACTTTTCTAGGGGTTATATGGGATTCTACTATGATGAGGGCGTATCTATCCGTATCAGGGTCAATTCTATCAACATTGAGCAAGATAAAGCTGGGTCAGGGCATCGCCTCCAGTCCCTACAAGAGACTGTTGGGGCTTATGGCAGCAGCAGCCAACATCATACCGTTGGGCCTATTTCACGAGACCATTTCAGTGGTAGCTGAAAAGTCAGGGGTTTGGTTCTCGGATGAAACCCCTGACAGTAATCACTGTCACGCGGGAATGTCTCCTTATTGCAAGACGGTAAGGACAGACGTCTCCGTCACAGGCTGTGGCGCGGTCTTAGACAGCCGTCCAGCTCATGGACTCTGGAGCGGCCCTCATCTAGAGTTGCATATAAATCACCTAGAAATACGGGCCATATTCCTAGCACTGAAATTTTTCTTCCTCAGTTGAGAGGTTACCATGTGTTAGTTGTGACAGACAATACAGCAGTGGTCTCACATCTCAACCATGTCGTCAGTTTAAATAAATATTGTACTCAGTCTGCATGATGATGATCAAAATTAATGATCAAAGTAAATCATATATGTATCTTTATTTAGAATATATTTAAAAAATAAAGGAAATATAGGATAGAATATATGCGATTGAGTTACAGTAAATAGAATTATGTGTCTATATATTATAATTGTATACTGTATGCTGTGCCACATTACAGTAAAATGTATACTACAATCTATTCCATGTAATACACTCTTAGAAAAATCAATCTTCAAAGGTTATTTCAGCAGTACTTTGTACAATTAAGGGTTCTTAGCTTCTTAAAATCCACACTCAATAAGCTCCAACATGTACAAAACTCTGCTGCCAGGATCCTGACTGGGACCAGGACATGCAATCATAATATTCTTGTTCTGGAGTCCTTGCACTGGCTCCCGGTCAGGTTCTGTGTAGATTTAAAAATTATGATGCTCTTCAGTACTTATCTGCTTTGTTAATACCTTACAACCCAAATCACAGACTGCGCTCCTCACAATGTAATCTGTTAGCTGTTTCATGAACCCGCTTAAGATCTATGGTTGACGGGGCTGTTTCTGTCTATGCTCCTACACTTTGGAACTCTCTTCCTCTCGAACTTAGGGAAGCTCAGACATATTTAAAGCTCAACTCAAGACATACTTTTTTAGACTAGCATTTGCTTGCTGATGTCTACTTTTATCATTGTTATTATTATTATTTTTATTTATCTATTATTATTTTTTTCTTTTTTTTCTGTTTACTGCTTATTTTGTGTACAGCACTTTGAGAAGCTGCTTTAAAAGTCGCACTATAAAATAAAGATTATTATTATTGTTATTATTATTATTATTATTATTATTATTATTATTATTATTAAAAGGTTTACTTTGGAAACCTTTCTAATAAGAAAACACTATTGCTTGGGTTCTCTACATTGAACCTTTAAGGGTTTCCGCAAAAGGATAGCTGAAGAAATCATGAACTTCTTTTTAATGGCTGTAGTATGAAAACATACAGTATAGTATAGTATAGTATAGTATTAGTATAGTGTTCGTATTAGTATTATATTAATATAGCAATGAAGAGCATAGCATAGTATGGTACACTATATGACCAAAGGTATGTGGTCACCTGACCATCACATCCAAATGTGGTTCTTACTTAAACTTGTTGGAAGCACACTATTGTACATAATGCATTTGTGTGCTGAAATATTACAATTTCCCTACACATGAACTAAGAGGCCTAAACCTGTTCCTGCTTGAAAGTGCCTGTGTGCACAAAGTGAGCTCTATGAAGACATATTTTGCCAAGGTCGGAGTGGAAGAATTCAAGTGGCCCACACAAATCCTTGACCTAAACCCCACTGAAGACCTTTGGGATTGTCATATCAAGGAGGTAACTCTGGACTTCATTTCCCAGCAGCCACTGCACCATACTACATCACTGTCGCGTGACGACCTGCACCTGTATCACGTTTCTGTTTAACAAGCACTCATATATATATATATATATATATATATATATATATATATATATATATATATATATATATATATATATATATATATATATATATATATATATATATATATATGTCACGTTTTGTACTGCTTCCTTGTCTTATGTATTGTCTATCTTGACCTTTGTCCCTGTCGGCCTGTCAGTGCTCAGGCCATATGGCTCACACTGCATCAAATTGGTCTGCATGGCTGTCGTCCCAGAAGGAAGCCTCTTCTAAAGATGATGCACAAGAAAGCCCGCAAACAGTTTGCTGAAGACAAGCAGACTAAGGACATGTATTACTGGAACCATGTCCTGTGGTCTGATGAGACCAAGATAAACTTATTTGGTTCAGATGGTGTCAAGCGTGTGTGGCAGCAACCAGGTGAGGAGTACAAAGACAAGTGTGTCTTGCCTACAGTCAAGCATGGTGGTGGTAGTGTCATGGTCTGGGGCTGCATGAGTGCTGCCGGCACTGGGGAGCTACAGTTCATTGAGGGAACCATGAATGCCAACATGTACTCTGACATACTGAAGCAGGGCATGATCCCAGCATGCATTCCAGTATGATAACGACCCCAAACACACCTCCAAGACGACCTGCCTTGCTAAAGATGCTGAGGGTGAAGGTGATAGACTGGCCAAGCGTGTCTTCAGACCTAAACCTTACTGAGCATCTGTGGGGCATCCTCAAACGGAAGGTGGAGGAGCACAAGTTCTCTAACATCCACCAGCTCCGTGATGTCATCATGGAGGAGTAGAAGAGGACTTCAGTGGCAACCTGTGAAGCTCTAGTGAACTCCATGCCCAAGAGGGTTAAGGCAGTGCTGGAAAATAATGTTAGCCACACAAAATATTGACAGTGGGCTCAATTTGGACATTTTGACTTAGGGGTGTACTCACTTTTGTTGCGAGCGGTTTAGACATTAATGGCTATGTGTTGAGTTATTTTGAGGGGACAGCAAATTTACACTGTTACACATGCTGTACACTCACCACTTTAAATTGTAGCAAAATGTCATTTCTTCAGTGTTGTCATATTAAAAGATATAATCAAATATTTACAAAAATGATAGGGGTGTATTCACTTTTAAGAGATACTGTATATAGCCACTGTTTGTACTGCTTCCTCATCTTACGTATTGTCCATCTTGACCTTTGTCCCTGTATCATGTTTTATTTCATAGTTTATGTTTAGCCTTAGCCACAGTATTTTGCCTAGTTGTCTTGGTGTCTTTGTTTGGTTGTTTGTTTGTTTATTAAACTGTTTGAAGATCTGCGCTTGCTTCCGAATTCAAATTTGTAACGTGACAGGGATAAACAGGAACTCTGACTACACCCCAGACCTCCTCACCCGACATCAGTGACTGACCTCACTAATGCCCTTGTGGCTGAAAGGAAAAATCCCCACAGCCATGCTCCACAATTTAGTGGAAAGCCTTCCCAGAAGAGTGTAGGTAATTATAACAGCAAAGTGTGACTAAATCTGAAATGGGATGATCAAAAAGCACATATCACTGTGATGGTCATGTGTCCCCAAACTTTTGGACATATACTGTATATTATTGAATCACATAGCAAGGCATTGTATAAAATATCATAGCATAATACAGTATAGAATAACATAGTATGGAAGCATAGTATATAGTATGGTTTAATAAATACACATTTATTTGTGCTTATAATATTAATTTGTCATAAATAAATATACATAAATAACATTGAAACAGTTATATTACATGCATTTCACACATACAGCTTCATTAATTATCTGTCTTTGTACAACTATCTCACAAGCAGTGAAAGACCCTCACAGCTTGAAATTGGTTGACCTTGATGAGAAAGTGCTGATGCTTGTTTTCATAACAGATACTCATCTGATATACAAGTGCACAAAGCTCTAGAGAGACACATCTGTCTCACTCTTTCACCACTGACTTGTCACTGACTCAAATGGGCGAGTTGCAGTGGAGAGAACTAGCACAAGCATGGGTGTCTGTCAGTCTTTTTGTTCCTTCTTGATGTCTGTTTAAGACAAAATTCATCCAACATGGAGGACGATGAAGATGATAATGGACCAATATACACAAAACCCACCACTCATGCTAGAAGTATTTGTCAGCATTGTTAGAATAAGAGAGTGAATTAATTTTAGGGATAATGTTCTATTGCCTACTCATGGTCTTCTTCATATTCATGGGGGAAATGAGTGAGCTAAAATTTGCTGACTTATATAAAGTTGGACCATTTCTCAGGGGAACTGATTGGGGACTTTGAAAGATATGTGGCCTCAAGGGTTTTTTCTCAACCAAGGATGCTTCTTCTGAGTTCACGTCCTCCATAAGGATTCGATAGTTTCGTCCATCATTGCTGTCCCACCAAAGTTTGTTGCCAGATCCAGGACGGAAGGACACGCAGAATTCCAGACGATCCTGTGTGTTAGGACAGGAAGGGACGGGAACGTTAAAGAAAAACAGTTCTGTGTCTGAATTCTCATTCTTCTGTTGGATAGGGGTACATGGGATGTCCTGGTGGCTTCTCCATGAGTCGTACGTGATGCGAATATGCACAGCTTTCTCTGGACTGATATTGCAGACCCTCACCTTTCCGAACAGTGATCCATACACCAAACTGCAGCTCTCCAGATGCACCAGAGTTTTTGCCAGTTTTTCCAGGAATGATGGTAAATCAGCAGAAGGCTGAGGGAACCCCAACCGGAAACGAGGCTTCTTGCTTTGCACAGACAAATCAGTCTTTTGCTTGACAGGTGGAGAAAGCTCCTCTTCATCGGATATTGGTGGATCTGAATCGAAGATCCGGACTGCAGTGAGGGCCAGTCCTTTATCATCTGCGAATACCACTCGTTTTTTCTTCTTCAGTGTCCCACAAGGACTCGTACAGTTTTGAGCTCTCACTGGACATTCAGGAATCTGGGGGGATCTAGAAGCTTTGGACCGCAGGGTATCATATATGCTTGGTCTAGTAAGAGCACGATGGGATCTAAGCGTGGACATTCCCAAAAGTTGTTCCACTGAAGGGTGGCGATTCAGGCACATATGCATGGCCAGGTCCACTGGCATGACTCTAAATAGAAAAGAAGCAAACAATATTAGAGCAATTTTACCAAACAAGACATTTAGTTTATTAGGTTTCACAGATTGTTCTCAATTCTAAAGGTAAAACAGTGCAATACTCTTGACTGTTTTAACTCTCATAAATTGCTGTCTTTAAATTAATCCTGCTATCAGGGAGCATTATGTCCAAAATATATTTTCTACAATAATTTAAAAACTATTTTCTATTCATTCTGCTCCAAATTCTTTGAATACTTCATTGCAACATTTGCACTCAAATTCTGTCAATAATAGCAGGTAAAGTGTCCTTTCAAACAATTTATTTACCAAGCTACATACATAGCTACACACACAATGTTTCCCCTTTCCCCTAACAATTGTTTCTGACTTACTTGGCAGTGCTCATTCCTGTGTTTGCAAAAAACAGCGTCTTCTCACTTAAATGTCCTCTGAAAAGAAAATGCAAAAGAACATTTCACCAAGATGCAACAGTATTAAATGCTGAATACTGCTTTTTTAGTCTCTGGCCATGTTAGATCACCAGTAAGGAGAATGTGTAAGCTACTCACCCAATGCCTATGCTGATCAGCAACAACTTTGTTTTGGTCGTCTGTGTTTCTGAATTTAACTTGTGCCTTTATCTTATAAATCCTCTCATTACACTACCATACGAGTCTGTCAGCGCACTGTTTTGTTTTGAATTGTGTCCAAGCGTCACACAGCATGCCTCATGATTATGGATGTTTCCTAATGTGCCTATGGTACAGCCCAAAGTGCATTGTAACACCACCCTGAAAAAGAGTTTAAAGAATGTCATCACTAGGAGGTACATGTTGTCCTTCTGAAATGTTGCCAGGTTACCAGGAATGCTAACAATCTGGGAGTATAGGAAAATGTTATTCTTTAACACACATGATAAACAGATTTCAATATGTTTTAACTGTGCTTGATGATCATATAATCAGTTTAAAAAAAAATATATATAGTCCTCAGACTGCAGAAAATAATTGTAGATAAAAATATACGTATATAAAATTTATATTCTGCATATGACACCAAAATATAATAGTATATACTATAAACTATAGTATAGCATAGTATCCCAGCATATAGTAATATAGGAGACCATAGCATGTTCTAGTATAGAATACAATACAATAGCATAATATACCATTTCAGTATATATTAATATAGCATAGTATAGTATACCATAACATAGCATTTTATTGCTTAACATTATAGCAATGTATAGTATAGTAGAATAGAGCACTGTAATACACATCATAGTATAGCAGTGCATCATTGTAAAGTGTGGCATAATCTAATGTAGTGCTGTGTAGTATAGCACAGCATAACATACAGTAGCACAGCATAACACAGCATAGTATGGCATTGCATTCCAATATATAGTAATACATTCATAGTATAGTATTGCATAGTACATCATAGTGTATGATAGCATACTATTCTATAGCACAGTGCATGATAGTATATTATACCATATTATACAATGGCACAGTATAGTATAACATAGTATAGTACAGCATGTTATAGAGTAATACAGTAAAGTATATACTGCATATTGCACACATAGATGTGCAACAATAATTGGCACGCTTTTAGACAATACTTTGTGCTAGCTCCCTTTGCCAAGATAACAGCTCTGAGTCTTCTGCTATAATGCCTGATGAGGTTGGAGAATACATGGCAAGGGATCTGAGACCATTCCTCCATACAGAATCTCTCCAGATCCTTCAAATTTCGAGGTCCACGCTGGTGGACTCTCCTCTTCAGTTCACCCCACAGGTTTTCTATGGACTTCAAGTCAGGGGACTGGGATGGCCAGGGCTGGACCTTGATTTTGTGGAAAGTAAACCATTTTTGTGTTGATTTTGATGTATGTTTTGGATCATTGTCCTGCTGGAACATCCAACCATGGCCCATTTTAAGCTTTCTGACAGAGGCAGTCAGGTTTTCATTTAATACCTGTTGATATTTGATTTGATTGAGTCCATGACACCATGTATCCTAACAAAATGTCCAGGCCCTCTGTCAGAAAAACAGTCCCAAAACATTAAAGATCCACCACCATATTTAACGGCTACCTCTCTGTGTGCAACAAAACCACCTCTGGTGTTTATTACCAAAAAGCTCTATTTTGGTTTCATCTGACCATAGAATCCGATCCATTTGAAGTTCCAGTAGTGTCTGGAAAACTGAAGACGCTTGAGTTTGTTTTTGGATGAGAGTAAAGGCTTTTTTCTTGAAACCCTTCCAAACAACTTGTAGTGATGTAGGTGACTTCGGATTGTAGTTTTGGAGACTTTCTGACCCCAAGATGCATCTAACTTTTGCAGTTCTCCAGCTGTGATCCTTGGAGATTTTTGGCCACTCGAACCGTCCTCTTCACAGTGTGTTGAGACGATATAGACACACGTCCAATTCCAGGTTGATTTCCAGTTGACTTGAACTTCTTAATCATTGCATTGATGGTGGAAATGGTCAGTTTCAATGCTTGTGCTATTTTCTTATAGCTTCCAATTTCCCATTTGGCCTATGTGTTACCTCATATTTATACCCCTGTGAAGCAGGAAGTCATGGTTGAACAATTTCCTGTTCCTAGACACCCAGGTGTGCTAAATGTAAAACATCATATGAATTCATATGGGTGCCAATAATTGTTGCACACCTATATTTAACAAAGATATTTTTTATGAACATGTCTTGTGTTTGCAATTGTTTAACCTTCATGAGAACAAAGTATTTTACTCTGAATTTTTGTGTTAATGGAAGATGAAGGGATTTTACATGTGCAGATTATATTTGATCAAAGGCAACAAAAGATTATCCAGAGAATGAAAACAAAACAAATGTGATTTCTCATTACTATTTATAATACTATTTGGATATAAAGATAAAAATAGTTTTTTTTAAAAAAATATTTAACTTTAAAAATCATGTAAACATTTTGTTTGTTCTCTTGAAGGGCGCCGATGCATTTACAGTGGGATTTTATTCCTAAATAATTATGATTGTTACAGTCGTAAAACAAGTTTTTGGGAGTAGTGTGTGTGTGAGTGTGAGAGGACAGATTGGGGTGTGTGAGTATAAGATTGCTGTCACGCCAAGCCACTCCTTACAAATGCACATTGTTTCTGTGGTAACAAGATATTCAAATCTCGTCAGATATTCAGAAAGATCCGGTTCGACACAGAGCGTTGTTGGAAAGTGCATTTAAAAAGTGATGAGCTCATATTTGCTTTGTGCCCACGGGTGCCTTGAAGGAGAAGTGTTGGTGTTGGTATTGCACAACAGAAACTGTTGTTTAGGTCTCACAGTGTGGTTTAATATGTTTTATGTTCATATTGTGTTTCACTAATCTCCTGTAAAACCCAGTTTTTATTTCACTCAAAAATAAATACTGAATGACCTAAATTACCTTTATCACTTGTCTTCCCAGAGGCACTGCTGGAGAATGAAATGGCTTATAGATGATAATCATCATGAACGTCATGTGGAACAGATTTGTGTCACCACCCCAAGTGACACATTACATATGCATGTTGGGACACTCTTCTTTAAGCGTCAGCCAGACAAATGTAGACACACCGCAATAATTATCTTCATGAACGCAACTATCACTTACATTGTACCATGGTCTGTCTGAATACTCGACTCTGATTGTCTGGAAGGTGTGCGTCAAAACCGTATAATGCACAGGTAGTTATTCTAAACATTTCCGAATTACAATACTTAGGTAAATGGATGATTTTTGCATGTCATATATATGGTGAATATGCAAATTTTGATAAATGACCCAAGGCAGAAGATGAATTTGACAAACTGGAGAAGATAACGTTAAATGACAAATGTAATGACAAATGGCACAAGGAATTAATACCAGCAGAACTCAAGCAGATAGAAGACGACAAGATAAATGTAATAAGTGTAATCAATTTGCACTACTTTATCTCTGTGTCTGAGTTATTTTTGATGCATTTAAACTCACAGCTTCATTATTAGTAGAGAAGCGGCACACAAGCAGGTAATTCACACACACACATCTCTCTAATAACAATTTATTATAATTCATTGTAAAATGTAATCTTATTGCACTACTTTATCACTGTGTATGATTAGGGAAGGCAGAATTCTAGATATAATGACCTGTGTATACGGTGCTGTGAAAAAGTATTTGAAAAAAGTATCCTGATTTCTTCTGTTTTTGTGTATATCTCATACTAAATTGTTTCAGAAATGCAAACAAAATATAAATTAAACAAAGGCAACCCGAATAAACACAAAATGCAGTTTTTAAATGATAATGTTATTTATTGAAGCTAAAAGGTTACCCAATACAGGGCCTGTGTGAAAATGTGCATCATTTCTATGAAAATCTATTTTCATTGTCAAAATATATGAAACTGAATTGATAATGGGGTTCAGCTGGACTAGACACAACCAGGCCTAATTACTGCAAACCCTGTTCAATCACATCAACACTTAAATAGAACTTTTTCAACAGCATGAAGTTGATTAAAAGGTCTTAGACAGTAACACACTAGACTAAAGTTTAAAGAAATTCCAGAAATTGAGGAATAAGGTTATTGAAATACATCAGTCTGGGAAGGGTTACAAAGCTATTTCAAAGGCTCTGGGACTCCAAAGAACCAGAGTGACAGCCATTATCTCCAAATGGAAAAACTCGGCATAGTAGTGAATCTTCCCAGAAGTGGCCAACCTTCCAAAATTCCTCCAGGAGCACAGCAACTACTCATCCAGGAAGACACAAAAGAGCCAAGGACAACATCAGGACCTACAGGCCTCTCTTGCATCAGTAAAGGTCACTGTTCATGTCTCCACTATCAGAAAGACATTGGGCAAAAATAGCATCCATAGAAAAGTGGCGAGGTGAAAACCAATGCTAACACAGAAGAGCATTAAGGCTCGTCTGAATTTTACCAAAACACACCTTGATGATCCTCAAACCTTTTGGGAGAATGTTCTGTGGACTGATGAGTTGAAAGTGGAACTGTTTTCAAGACAGAGGTCCCGTTACATCTGGCGTAAACCAAACATAGAATTCCACAAAAAGAACATCATACCTACGGTCAAGCATGGTGGAGGTAGTGTGATGGTGTGGGGATGCTTTGCTGCTTCAGGGTCTGGGAAACTTACAGTAATTGAGGGAAACATGAATTCTGCTCTCTACCAGAAAATCCTAAAGGAGAATGTCCGCTCTTCAGTGAGTAAGTTGAAATTCTAGCGCAACTGGATTATGCAGCAAGACAACAATCCAAAGCATATTAGTAAGTCCTAGTTCTAGAAGTAAGTGAAAGACTGATCTCCAGTTATCTCCAGTTAAAGATTTTGTTTGCAGTTATTGCTGCTAAAGGTGGCACAACCCCAGATTTTAAGCTTTAGGGGGCAGTTAGCTTTTCTCATTGGTGATGGGTGTTGGATAATTTTTTTGCTTCGATAAAAAAAAAGCTGTATTGTATTTATACTCAGGTTGCCTTTGTTTTATGTTGTATTTTGTTTGAAGATCTAAAACTATTTAGTCTGAGATATACACAATGACAGAAGAAATCAAATACTTTTTTTGCAGCACTGTAAAATAAATAGCAAAAATTAACCATTATTTTTTTTTTAAAATCCTTTTATCCTTGCAAACCCTAAGCCTTGGTTATTTTCCTCCACATTGTGCATTAAATCATGTAATGCACACCTAGCCATGGATTACCACTTACTTATTGCAGCTAGAAGCTATCATTCCCTCTTTAAGTGAACAAGACAAAAACTGCAGCTTATCATGTTACTGAGAAACTGTCAGAAATCGTACTGACAGCTACAAAGAACTGACAATTTTGAGTCCTTCCATAAGTGTAAAATAAGGATCTACAGAAAACTTAAAAACTCAAATCAATGAACACACTTTAATTATTTATGAGGAGCATCTGCCATACACATCCCTGTGTGAGTCATTACTATAGAAAGTATAATGTATTAGAATGAGGGCATCAATTTAATAGTGTGATTTGCAGTTTCACTACTGTCAGATCTACTGTTATAAAAAAATGAATCACCTTCTGAACAATCATGATTGAGAATCCAACATCACTGTGGTATGAATGTGAAAAATAAAAATAGCTTTCTGACATGATGGCATTTAGGATACACCAATTGACCAGTATGGTGTGGAACAATGCTCAGCCCTCTTTCTACATTTCATTTCATTTATCTGGGAATAAAGCAGTCATGTTTATTTAGAATGTTCCAGTCAGGGTCACTTGTTTCTTGTGTTTCATGTGCAATATTTACATTTGTTTAGCAGCATTTGTAAATAAAAGCTAATAGCTAAACAAGGTAATCACATGCTGTTCAGTTTAAGAGAACAATGCTATTGTTAAAGAGCATTTCTACTGTAACTGTTTCAACAGAACTGAATGCCTGAGTGCTGATTAATTGCAGAATTGGGACCCAGCCCTGATTGCTGAAAGTCTAGTTTACTTGCAGCCCAATTCTCACATACCTACTAGCAAAATTCTCATACACACCCTGTTTACATAGTACAGGTGGGTAAGACTGGGTCTGAAACTAGAATAGGAATTCATAGAATGTAGGTTTGTCTATTTAGATTTAGATTCTGGCGAATCATGTATAATTTACCTGACTGAAACCATGAATGATCTTACGATACAGAAGGTAAAACATTATATGAATAGATTAGAATAGATGAAATAAATTAAATCAATAAAAAAAACCTAGCAGATTGCTATGGAAGGGAACCCACCCATCCCACCATTTTCCATACCACTTTTACTAAACAGGGCCACAGGGGAGCTTTGGAGCTTATTCCAGGGAACTCCCAGTGCACAAGGGGGACACCCTGGATGGGACGGTGCTGTGTCAGTTAAATAAACACAATCATTTTCTTCCATTATTAATATAATAATTAAAAAAAAAAAATGTATCAGTTGCTGGGATGCTAACTAAAGGATATTGATGTATTGTAGTATATTGTAGAAAAAGATATTGATATGTTTATTTTAAAACAGAGATCTTCACAGGTTGAAACTTGTGGAATGCAGTAACGTATTCATTAAATTTACATTTACATTTATTCATTTACATTTATTGATTTAGCAGACTTTTTTTTTTTAATATCCAAAGCGACTTATTCAATCAATTAAGTTCAAGTTTATTCAATTATGTCTGGAAGTGATCCACATCATGCCAGACCGTGCACATTCCATCATTCAAAGAAAACTTGTAATTTTGCACTACATTCAGGACGAATGGCACTCCAAAAGACGAAGTCAGATCGCCATCTGCTGGTCAAATCTGTGAACTGAATGTGAAGCATGGAATTCATGATGAAACAAGGATTTCATTAGACTACAGTAATAAGTACAGAATGGTGCATTGTGCATTTGGTGTGAGAATTTAATAAAAAATATACATATATATAAAAACACTTAGAAAAAATAAACAAAAAACAAACAAACAAAAAAACACATTTTAAATTAGATCATACAGAATGTTTTTCACATGTGCTTATGTCAGCAAAATGTGAGAAACATGTGAAGGTGCATTTCAGCATTTCATACCATGCCCTGAAATTGTACTAAAAATAAATAAGTAAAAACATTTTTTAAAAATCCAACAAAACTGATGAATCATGTGTAAAAAACAAACAAACAAACAAACATAAATAATGTGAAAATAAATATATAAATAATTATTCTATATCTCTTGAGTTAAATCAGGAATGCCAGAGCAGGGAAACAAAACAGTGCTCTGGTGCAGCATGCAGAATTAACAGAAATTGGTATAATATTTCATAAAACTGATAAGAATACTTGTTGAGGACTTACTTGGCAGTGTTCATTACTGCGTCAGCAAAGTCAGTGTGCTTTCAATGAAGAGTACACTGAAAAGAAAATTCAACAAGTAAATCTCACTGTGCTGCAGGAACATTTAAAAGTCAAAAATACATTTCCTGTGTAGCTCTACATAAAACATTAACCAAAGACAATAAGATAATCACAAATAAAAAGAAAGTGTAAACAACTCACCCAAAATACCTTGCTGTTGAACAGCAGCTTTGCTTTGGTCGCAACAAGGTCTTCTGAATTGGATATGTGTCTTTACCCTGTAAATCCTATAAAAACGCTACCACATGAGCCCTCCAGCGCACTGCTTTGTATTGTCTGAAAGAGTCCCTGACTGTGCCACATAATTATAGGTGTTTCTCAATGAGCTGCAATGCCTACATACAGTAATGGCATTGTAACGCCATCCTTTAGAAGAGTTTAGGTCATGCTGAAATGTTGGGAATATATCTGCTGATATATACATATTTTATCCCTTACAAACTATGATTTAAATGATTGAAATACGATTTAACTGGATCTGCAGCAACATCCATCTATACATTTTCTATAACGCATATCCTACAGAGCCTATCCCAGGGAGCTTCGGGCACAAAGGCAGGACACACCCTGGACAGGGTGCAAATCCATCACAGGGCACAATCACATACACATTCACACACTAATGCCATTTTGGAAATGCCGAGCAGCCTACCATGCATGTCTTTGGACTAGGGGAGGAAATGTTACTAAAGGACCATCTGGCAGTGTGGAAACTACTGCCAAGTCTTTCTCCATGGGTTCTGTCCACCATAGAAAAGAGTTACCAAGTCCAGTTCAGAGCTCGTCCCCCCGGTTCAGAGGTGTGCACACAACAGTAGTCAGCACAGAGCAGAGCCTGATGTTAGGGCAGGAAGTAAGTCCTCTCTTGGACAATGGGGCCATAGAACATGTACCCCTTTCTCTGGCGGAGGGAGGTTTACAGCCATTATTTCCTGGTCTGCAAATGAGATGGGAGTAAGTGGCCAATTTTAGATCTGCATCATCTGAACCGTACTCTGGACACACAGGTTCAAGATGACGCTCAAACTTATCGTTCCACAGATTCAGTTCGAGGACTGGTTTGTAATGATAGATCTAAGAGATGTATATTTCCACATAGAAATATTGCCCAGTCACAGGAAGTTCCTGAGGTTCGCATTTGAAGGCAATGTGTACCAATATCGTATTCTTCCGTTCAGTCTAGCTTTATCCCCTCGCACCTTCACAAAGTGCATGGATGCCGCTCTGGCTCTCTTGCGACTCCAGGGCATCCGTGTACTAAACTACCGGGTCGACTGGTTAATTCTAGAGAGATCCAGGGAGTTGGAGATTCAACATTGAGATGTTGTTCTCGCCCACATGAGGAGCTTGGGGCTCAGGTTGAACCCCAAGAAAAGTATGCTTTCCCAGTGCAGAGCATGACTTTTCTAGGGGTTATATGGGATTCTACTATGATGAGGGCGTATCTATCCGTATCAGGGTCAATTCTATCAACATTGAGCAAGATAAAGCTGGGTCAGGGCATCGCCTCCAGTCCCTACAAGAGACTGTTGGGGCTTATGGCAGCAGCAGCCAACATCATACCGTTGGGCCTATTTCACGAGACCATTTCAGTGGTAGCTGAAAAGTCAGGGGTTTGGTTCTCGGATGAAACCCCTGACAGTAATCACTGTCATGCGGGAATGTCTCCTTATTGCAAGACGGTAAGGACAGACGTCTCCGTCACAGGCTGTGGCGCGGTCTTAGACAGCCGTCCAGCTCATGGACTCTGGAGCGGCCCTCATCTAGAGTTGCATATAAATCACCTAGAAATACGGGCCATATTCCTAGCACTGAAATTTTTCTTCCTCAGTTGAGAGGTCACCATGTGTTAGTTGTGACAGACAATACAGCAGGGGTCTCACATCTCAACCATGTCGTCAGTTTAAATAAATATTGTACTCAGTCTGCATGATGATGATCAAAATTAATGATCAAAGTAAATCATATATGTATCTTTATTTAGAATATATTTAAAAAATAAAGGAAATATAGGATAGAATATATGCGATTGAGTTACAGTAAATAGAATTATGTGTCTATATATTATAATTGTATACTGTATGCTGTGCCACATTACAGTAAAATGTATACTACAATCTATTCCATGTAATACACTCTTAGAAAAATCAATCTTCAAAGGTTATTTCAGCAGTACTTTGTACAATTAAGGGTTCTTAGCTTCTTAAAATCCACACTCAATAAGCTCCAACATGTACAAAACTCTGCTGCCAGGATCCTGACTGGGACCAGGACATGCAATCATAATATTCTTGTTCTGGAGTCCTTGCACTGGCTCCCGGTCAGGTTCTGTGTAGATTTAAAAATTATGATGCTCTTCAGTACTTATCTGCTTTGTTAATACCTTACAACCCAAATCACAGACTGCGCTCCTCACAATGTAATCTGTTAGCTGTTTCATGAACCCGCTTAAGATCTATGGTTGACAGGGCTGTTTCTGTCTATGCTCCTACACTTTGGAACTCTCTTCCTCTCGAACTTAGGGAAGCTCAGACATATTTAAAGCTCAACTCAAGACATACTTTTTTAGACTAGCATTTGCTTGCTGATGTCTACTTTTATCATTGTTATTATTATTATTTTTATTTATCTACTATTATTTTTTTCTTTTTTTTCTGTGTACTGCTTATTTTGTGTACAGCACTTTGAGAAGCTGCTTTAAAAGTCGCACTATAAAATAAATATTATTATTATTATTGTTATTATTATTATTATTATTATTATTATTATTATTATTATTATTATTATTATTATTATTATTATTATTAAAAGGTTTACTTTGGAAACCTTTCTAATAAGAAAACACTATTGCTTGGGTTTTCTACATTGAACCTTTAAGGGTTTCCGCAAAAGGATAGCTGAAGAAATCATGAACTTCTTTTTAATGGCTGTAGTATGAAAACATATAGTATAGTATAGTATAGTATAGTATAGTGTTCGTATTAGTATAGTGTTCGTATTGGTATTATATTAATATAGCAATGAAGAGCATAGCATAGTATGGTACACTATATGACCAAAGGTATGTGGTCACCTGACCATCACATCCAAATGTGGTTCTTACCTAAACTTGTTGGAAGCACACTATTGTATATAATGCATTTGTGTGCTGAAATATTACAATTTCCCTACACATGAACTAAGAGGCCTAAACCTGTTCCTGCTTGAAAGTGCCTGTGTGCACAAAGTGAGCTCTATGAAGACATGTTTTGCCAAGGTCGGAGTGGAAGAATTCAAGTGGCCCACACAAATCCTTGACCCCAACTCCACTGAAGACCTTTGGGATTGTCATATCAAGGAGGTAACTCTGGACTTCATTTCCCAGCAGCCACTGCACCATACTACATCACTGTCGCGTGACGACCTGCTTCCTATATCACGTTTCTGTTTAACAAGCACTCATATATATATATATATATATATATATATATATATATATATATATATATATATATATATATATATATATATATATATATAGTCACGTTTTGTACTGCTTCCTTGTCTTATGTATTGTCTATCTTGACCTTTGTCCCTGTCGGCCTGTCAGTGCTCAGGCCATATGGCTCACACTGCATCAAATTGGTCTGCATGGCTGTGGTCCCAGAAGGAAGCCTCTTCTAAAGATGATGCACAAGAAAGCCCGCAAACAGTTTGCTGAAGACAAGCAGACTAAGGACATGTATTACTGGAACCATGTCCTGTGGTCTGATGAGACCAAGATAAACTTATTTGGTTCAGATGGTGTCAAGCGTGTGTGGCAGCAACCAGGTGAGGAGTACAAAGACAAGTGTGTCTTGCCTACAGTCAAGCATGGTGGTGGTAGTGTCATGGTCTGGGGCTGCATGAGTGCTGCCGGCACTGGGGAGCTACAGTTCATTGAGGGAACCATGAATGCCAACATGTACTGTGACATACTGAAGCAGGGCATGATCCCAGCATGCATTCCAGTATGATAACGACCCCAAACACACCTCCAAGACGACCTGCCTTGCTAAAGATGCTGAGGGTGAAGGTGATAGACTGGCCAAGCGTGTCTTCAGACCTAAACCTTACTGAGCATCTGTGGGGCATCCTCAAACGGAAGGTGGAGGAGCACAAGTTCTCTAACATCCACCAGCTCCGTGATGTCATCATGGAGGAGTAGAAGAGGACTTCAGTGGCAACCTGTGAAGCTCTAGTGAACTCCATGCCCAAGAGGGTTAAGGCAGTGCTGGAAAATAATGTTAGCCACACAAAATATTGACAGTGGGCTCAATTTGGACATTTTGACTTAGGGGTGTACTCACTTTTGTTGCGAGCGGTTTAGACATTAATGGCTATGTGTTGAGTTATTTTGAGGGGACAGCAAATTTACACTGTTACACATGCTGTACACTCACCACTTTAAATTGTAGCAAAATGTCATTTCTTCAGTGTTGTCATATTAAAAGATATAATCAAATATTTACAAAAATGATAGGGGTGTATTCACTTTTAAGAGATACTGCATATAGCCACTGTTTGTACTGCTTCCTCATCTTACGTATTGTCCATCTTGACCTTTGTCCCTGTATCATGTTTTATTTCATAGTTTATGTTTAGCCTTAGCCACAGTATTTTGCCTAGTTGTCTTGGTGTCTTTGTTTGGTTGTTTGTTTGTTTATTAAACTGTTTGAAGATCTGCGCTTGCTTCCGAATTCAAATTTGTAACGTGACAGGGATAAACAGGAACTCTGACTACACCCCAGACCTCCTCACCCGACATCAGTGACTGACCTCACTAATGCCCTTGTGGCTGAAAGGAAAAATCCCCACAGCCATGCTCCACAATTTAGTGGAAAGCCTTCCCAGAAGAGTGTAGGTTATTATAACAGCAAAGTGTGACTAAATCTGAAATGGGATGATCAAAAAGCACATATCACTGTGATGGTCATGTGTCCCCAAACTTTTGGACATATACTGTATATTATTGAATCACATAGCAAGGCATTGTATAAAATATCATAGCATAATACAGTATAGAATAACATAGTATGGAAGCATAGTATATAGTATGGTTTAATAAATACACATTTATTTGTGCTTATAATATTAATTTGTCATAAATAAATATACATAAATAACATTGAAACAGTTATATTACATGCATTTCACACATACAGCTTCATTAATTATCTGTCTTTGTACAACTATCTCACAAGCAGTGAAAGACCCTCACAGCTTGAAATTGGTTGACCTTGATGAGAAAGTGCTGATGCTTGTTTTCATAACAGATACTCATCTGATATACAAGTGCACAAAGCTCTAGAGAGACACATCTGTCTCACTCTTTCACCACTGACTTGTCACTGACTCAAATGGGCGAGTTGCAGTGGAGAGAACTAGCACAAGCATGGGTGTCTGTCAGTCTTTTTGCTCCTTCTTGATGTCTGTTTAAGACAAAATTCATCCAACATGGAGGACGATGAAGATGATAATGGACCAATATACACAAAACCCACCACTCATGCTAGAAGTATTTGTCAGCATTGTTAGAATAAGAGAGTGAATTAATTTTAGGGATAATGTTCTATTGCCTACTCATGGTCTTCTTCATATTCATGGGGGAAATGAGTGAGCTAAAATTTGCTGACTTATATAAAGTTGGACCATTTCTCAGGGGAACTGATTGGGGACTTTGAAAGATATGGGGCCTCAAGGGTTTTTTCTCAACCAAGGATGCTTCTTCTGAGTTCATGTCCTCCACAAGGATTCGATAGTTTCGTCCATCATTGCTGTCCCACCAAAGTTTGTTGCCAGATCCAGGACGGAAGGACACGCAGAATTCCAGACGATCCTGTGTGTTAGGACAGGAAGGGACGGGAACGTTAAAGAAAAACAGTTCTGTGTCTGAATTCTCATTCTTCTGTTGGATAGGGGTACATGGGATGTCCTGGTGGCTTCTCCATGAGTCGTACGTGAT
Source organism: Ictalurus punctatus (assembly GCF_001660625.3). Taxonomy (NCBI): domain Eukaryota; kingdom Metazoa; phylum Chordata; class Actinopteri; order Siluriformes; family Ictaluridae; genus Ictalurus; species Ictalurus punctatus. The sequence continues at coordinate 24,217,647 of NC_030431.2, forward strand.
GCGAATATGCACAGCTTTCTCTGGACTGATATTGCAGACCCTCACCTTTCCGAACAGTGATCCATACACCAAACTGCAGCTCTCCAGATGCACCAGAGTTTTTGCCAGTTTTTCCAGGAATGATGGTAAATCAGCAGAAGGCTGAGGGAACCCCAACCGGAAACGAGGCTTCTTGCTTTGCACAGACAAATCAGTCTTTTGCTTGACAGGTGGAGAAAGCTCCTCTTCATCGGATATTGGTGGATCTGAATCGAAGATCCGGACTGCAGTGAGGGCCAGTCCTTTATCATCTGCGAATACCACTCGTTTTTTTTTCTTCAGTGTCCCACAAGGACTCGTACAGTTTTGAGCTCTCACTGGAGATTCAGGAATCTGGGGGGATCTAGAAGCTTTGGACCGCAGGGTATCATATATGCTAGGTCTAGTAAGAGCACGATGGGATCTAAGCGTGGACATTCCCAAAAGTTGTTCCACTGAAGGGTGGCGATTCAGGCACATATGCATGGCCAGGTCCACTGGCATGACTCTAAATAGAAAAGAAGCAAACAATATTAGAGCAATTTTACCAAACAAGACATTTAGTTTATTAGGTTTCACAGATTGTTCTCAATTCTAAAGGTAAAACAGTGCAATACTCTTGACTGTTTTAACTCTCATAAATTGCTGTCTTTAAATTAATCCTGCTATCAGGGAGCATTATGTCCAAAATATATTTTCTACAATAATTTAAAAACTATTTTCTATTCATTCTGCTCCAAATTCTTTGAATACTTCATTGCAACATTTGCACTCAAATTCTGTCAATAATAGCAGGTAAAGTGTCCTTTCAAACAATTTATTTACCAAGCTACATACATAGCTACACACACAATGTTTCCCCTTTCCCCTAACAATTGTTTCTGACTTACTTGGCAGTGCTCATTCCTGTGTTTGCAAAAAACAGCGTCTTCTCACTTAAATGTCCTCTGAAAAGAAAATGCAAAAGAACATTTCACCAAGATGCAACAGTATTAAATGCTGAATACTGCTTTTTTAGTCTCTGGCCATGTTAGATCACCAGTAAGGAGAATGTGTAAGCTACTCACCCAATGCCTATGCTGATCAGCAACAACTTTGTTTTGGTCGTCTGTGTTTCTGAATTTAACTTGTGCCTTTATCTTATGAATCCTCTCATTACACTACCATACGAGTCTGTCAGCGCACTGTTTTGTACTGTCTGCAAGCGTCACACAGCATGCCTCATGATTATGGGTGTTTCCTAATGTGCCCATGGTACAGCCCAAAGTGCACTGTAACACCACCCTGAAGAAGAGTTTAAGGAATGTCGTCACTAGGAGGTACATGTTGTCCTTCTGAAATGTATCAGGTTACCAGGATTGCTAACAATCTGGGAGTATAGGAAAATTTTATTCTTTACAACAGATTTCAATATGTTTGCACTGTGCTTGGTGATCATATAATCAGTTTTAAAAATATATAGTCCTCAGACTGCAGCAGCATGAAAAGAAATGTAGATTAAAATATCCATCCATCCATCTTCTATACCACTTATCCTTCAGGGTCGTGTGGAACCTGGAGCCTATCCCAGGGAACATTGGGCACAAGGTGGGGTACACCCTGGACAGGGTGCCAATCCATCACAGGGCATAATCACATAGACATTCTCACACCCATTCATACACTACGGACACTTTGCACATGCCAATCAGCCTACCATGGAAACCAGAGTACCTGAAGGAAACCCCCACAGCACGAGGAGAACATGCAAACTCCGCACACACAGGGCAGCAGGAATCGAACCCCCGACCCTGGCAATGTGAGGCAAACCTGCTAACCTCTAAGCAATCCTGCACCCTAGATAAAAATTTCTGTACTGCATATTGCATAATAGTATTGATAGTGCCTTCCACACTGTATCTTGTCTTAACCTCCGGGCAGAAGCAACCAGTTTGTGGCTATTTATACTATTTATTTAGTACTATTTATAATACTATTTGGATATAAAGATAAAAATAGTTTTTTAAAATTATTTAACTTTAAAAATCATGTAAACATTTTGTTTGTTCTCTTGAAGGGCACCAGTGCATTTACAGTGGGATTTTATTCCTAAATAATTATGACTGTTACACTCGTAAAACAAGTTTTTGGGAGTAGTGTGTGTGTGTGAGTGTGAGAGGACAAATTGGGGTGTGTGAGTATAAGATTGCTGTCATGCCAAGCCACTCCTTACAAATGCACATTGTTTCTGTGGTAACAAGATATTCAAATCTTGTCAGATATACAGAAAGATCGGGTTCGACACAGAGCGTTGTTGGAAAGTGCATTTGGAAAGTGATGAGCTCATGTTTGCTTTGTGCCCACGGGTGCCTTGAAGGAGAGGTGTTGGTGTTGGTATTGCACAACAGAAACTGTTGTTTAGGTCTCACAGTGTGGTTTAATATGTTTTATTTTCATATTGTGTTTCACTAATCTCCTGTAAAACCCAGTTTTTATTTCACTCAAAAATAAATACTGAATGACCTAAATTACCTTTATCACTTGTCTTCCCAGAGGCACTGCTGGAGAATGAAATGGCTTATAGATGATAATTATCAAAAGATGATAATTATAAACGTCATGTGGAACAGATTTGTGTCGCCATCCCAAGTGACACATTACATATGCATGTTGGGACACCCTTTGTTTAGCGTCAGACAGAAGAATGTAGACACACCACAATCATTATCTTCATGAACGCAACTATCACTTACATTATTCCATGGTCTGTCTGAATACTCGATTCTGATTGGCTGGAAGGTGTGTGTGTTCAAACTGTCTAAGGGACAGGTTGTTCCTTTCAGTTTAATCACCGTTCTAAATTTATGCACTGCTTATAAACAATCGTAACCATAGTAACATACAGTACAGTTGCATACAGAGTGACACAAGGCACAAGGTGACTTTGACAAACTAGAGAAGATAACGTTAAATTAGAAATGTAATGGCACAGACACAGGTAATTCACAAACGCACATCTCTCTAATAACTATTTATTATAATTCATTGTAAAATGTAGTCTAATTACACTACTTTATCACTTTATCATACTTTATGTGTATGATTAGGACAGGCAGAATTCTAGATATAACGACCCGTATATCCTGTGCTATAAAAATTTTTTATCCTGTACCAACCGGGCCTGTGTGAAAATGTATTTGCGCCCGTGGTTACTAATTCCTAAAGCTATGAAACTGCATTCATAATGGGTTTCAGCTGGACAAGAGAAACCACGCCTGATTACTGCAAACCCTGTTCATTCAAATCAACACTTAAATAGAACTTTTTCAACAGCATGAATTTGGTTAAAAGGTCTGATTCAGTAATACACCACGTCTTGTAGGGCTACCAGACCAATAAAATATAAAACTTTTCTAAGTAGGCTAGTTTGGTGTCGCTAGCCATGTGGAGGCACAGCTAAGCTATCACTGTATGGGTTTAGCGGCTACATTGCCATGCAAAGTACATTACCTTTTCTTACGCTCTGCTCATATCATGTTCACGTAAACTGGAACTCATATAGACATTTACACTCCTTGTTTTCCTGATCAGCATCAGAGGATATCACTGTTTCAGTTTCAACCCCTTTACTGGTTTAAAAAAAATAATAAAAAATCGGCATGTATCCATTTTTCCTCATACTGACTGTGAGTTAGCATTTGGCAGAATTGAGAGGCTATCAGCCAATAAGACACGAGTGTTTCCATGCATTTTCCCATAAATTCTGTCTGATTGGTCTCACCACTAAAGATAAAAATTACAGGCGGTCTTCTTTTACTGACGTTCAGTTACGTAGTGACAAACTGCTCCAAGTGGACAATTATTCGGGGCTAAAGAAAAAAATCTTTTTAAAAAAAAAAAAAATTAAATATACATTTTACTTAATATTGTTTCTTAACAATAAATTTGTAGCGTAAGTATCGTAATTTTATTGACATCAGTAACTGTTATCAAATTACATACATTTTAAATGCAATGCATTACATTACTGCATTATCAGAAAAAAGTAACTAGATTACAGTAACACCCAAGTCTGAGCAGCATTGGTATAAAAGCTAACGGCTAAGCAAGCTAATCACATTCCAGGCATGCTGCTCAGTTTAAGAGAACAATGCTAATGTTAAAGAGCATTCCTGTTGTAACTGTTTCAACAGAACTGAATGCCTGAGTGCTGATTAACTGCAGAATTGGGATTCAGCTCTGATCTCTGAAAGTCTAGTTTAGTTTCAGCACAATTCTCACATACCTACTACCCAAATCCTCATACACACCCTGTTTACATAGCGCAGGTATGTTAGACTGGGTCTGAAACTGGAATAGGAACTTTTAAAAAGTAGGTTTGTCTATTTAGATTACTCTGCTTCTGGTGAATCATGTATAATTTACCTGGCTGAAACCAAAAAATTATCTTACAATATAGAAGGTAAACCGTTGTATAATTTTATTATATGAAATATATTATAATTTACAAGATTAGAATAGATCTACTAAATTAAATACATAAAAAAAACCTAGTAGATTGCTATGGAAGGGAACCCATCCATTCATCCATCCATTTTCCATACCTCTTTTCCTAAACATTGTCAAGAGAGAGCCTGGAGCCTATTCCAGGGAACTCAGGGCACAAGGCGGGGGACAACCTGACGGGGGGCCAGCCCATCAGGGCGCAATCACACACACATGCTCACACACTATGGACAACTTGGAAATGCCAATCAGTTTACGTGAGAAGCATGGGGAGAACAAACTTCAGGGGATTCGAACCTCCAACACCAGAGGTGTGAGAAAGGAACCATAAAATAATAATAATAATAATAATAATAATAATAATAATAATAATAATAATAATAATAATAAAGTCAAGGTATTTGATGTTTTACCTAATCAACTTGAAATAAGGAGGTGATGTGAAACAGGTGGGGAATTGTATATAAGGAGCCCTTGAGAACAACATTCCCCAAAGGCAAATCGGTTGGATTTTGGGCATTACACCTTCTACAGTGCACAATATGATTAAAAGTTTCAATGAATCCGGTCAAATCTTGGTGCGTAAAGGGCAAGACTAATTCCTCCAACATCACTGTCTTAAAAACCGTCATGAGTCTGTAATGGAGATCCTGACATGGGCTCGGGAATACTTTGGTAAACCTTTGTCAGTCGACACCATTCGCCGCTGCATCCACAGATGCAAGTTAAGGCTTTACTATGCAAAGCAGAAGCTGCGCATCAACACTGTCCAGAAGCTCCGCCCACTTCTCTGGGCTCGGTCTCATCTGAGATGGACAGTAACACAGTGGAATCATGGTTTGTGGTCCAACGAGTCAAATTTCAAATAGTTTTTTGAACAAAACAGCCATCGTGTTTTCCGGGCCAAAGAGGAAAAGGACCATCTGAGCTGTTACCAGCGTCAGGTCAAGTCCCTGAGGTTGAGTCCAAGTCCAGTCTCAAGTCATTTTCATATTTTTAGCAATAGTTCTTTCAGCTAGTTATTGTAATTAACAGTGTATGAGGCTAAATCAAATTTTGAAATATTAAAACTGATTACTTCTACAGAATGTCTTGTTCATTTATTCAAAATGGTCTAATAAAGCACACAAGGTTTTACTTAAATCATTCACTCAAAGTTAAATCATTAAACAAAAAAACTATTACTTTCAAACTATTACATTTGAACTATTACAAAGTTCTCCCAATAATTACAAGAAAACAGAACATTCATAAAAACTTCAGGAAAGATATTACTTCTTTTGTCATTTAGTAGGAAAAAAAAAAAAAACACCCAGGAAATCAATGGTTACCGTCAATTGTCTGGTTACCAACATGCTTTAAAATATCTTCTTTTGTGTTCAACAGAAGAAAGAAACTCATACAGGTTTGGAACAAACTGAGGGTGAATAAATGATGACAGAATTTTCATTTTTGGGTGAACTAACCCTTTAACAGGTCAGTCTCAAACTTTGTACACACAGAACCACATTCTAAAATTGTCTTGATGCAAAATATATGATAATTTCGGGGATTCTGTTCACAAAAGTATGCAAATTTTGGTTTTAAAAAGTCTAAAATAGTATTAAAATTAGAAATATAATACTTGCTCAAAGCTAAGTGATTGTCATAGGAGTATGTACATAAGCAGCTAAGAGACCACACAGTCAATGTTCTAAGCTCTAAGTTTAATTCTTTTTGGCAAGACCACGTGAGGTCTTTTTTGGTCTTCCAACACTGCAGGTGTGGGGTGGAGCAGGGGTCAGCACCTCCGCATGGACAACATTGTTATTTTCATCAATCAGAACCTTGTTCTGCATTGTTGGATTAGGGCATACCAGATCTCTATAGCTTTCTGCCACAAATGTGTGTGACCAGCTACCATGAATGAAAGAGTGATCCTCTGATGCTTGCCTGTTCTAACTCGCCAAAGAAGGTATTGAATAAGTGCATTGTTTTTATTTTGTCCTGAGCAATTCTCTGCAAGTAAATGCAAGTGTGTCTCCTTCATACCCTAGTTATCAAAAAAGTAGTCCAGGATACTGATCACACAGTTGGCTCCTTTGCCAGTAATGGTTGCCTCATATAGAAGAAAGATCACCATCTGTGGAAGCCCTTCTGTTACAATGCCGAACACAGCACACTTGTGAGGCGTTTTGAAGAAGATAGGTCTAGGCTGCATGGGGTCATGGGGATAATGCAGCTGTTGAGCAAAGTCAAAGCTGTAATGAACCAGAAAAAGAATGTGCAAATGTTTACTCAATTTGTCAATGCACCATGTTTCCTGTAAAAATTTTAAATCCATTCAAAAACAGATGAACGCCTCATGGTCGTGCTTAATGGTAGAGATGGAAGCCTTCACAAGATTGCAGGTCATTTTTTAAATAGCTGTTTGATAACGTTACTATTTTATAGTAACTGTATAGTGTAGTATAGTGCAAATAATGTTACTGTATAGTACTTTCAATAGCTTTCAAACACAGTTGTCATTTCAAGAACGTCCATGCAATGGACAATCTGTGGATTGATAACTAATGGAAAGGAAATGGAAAAATCATTTGATGAATTTGGTACACTGTTCCCAGGCTCCAGCAACTTGGAGACACCATTCTCAGCTAAAACTCTGCAGCACTCCTGGATCTTGCTGACCTGCCATAGATGTTTCTCTGCTTTCGCTAGTGCTTCTGTTTTCTCCCCCAAGTCTTTCTTTGAGGGCTTTACCAATAAAGCACTGTTCTTTTGGCATGTCCGGCATAGATCTGACATCGGTTCCATTGGCACGTTTGGCACATACTGCTGCCAGACACGATAAAATGTGCGTTCACTCACGGCTCGATGACCACTGGCCTCACAAGAATCACTATACAGTTTGGGGATGGCAACTTTGCTGGCAGAAGAGGGCAGTAGCTTTAGGTCGTCTCTTTTATATCCTGGAATTCTGCCAGGAAGCAGCACTGCATTTTCTTCCGCATAATTGTGGATAAATTTCTCAATATCATTTACATCCAAGGCATGCTTAGGCAACTTGCCCTTACTTCCATGCATCCTAGAGGTCACATCATTCTAGAAATAATGCTGGACCAATGCAGCTAGGCAGTCCTTGAACACAGAATGCATATAAATAAAAGTGTCACGACAGATTTTCTGCCCTTCATTTAACGGTTTCTCCCCCACAGTGCAAGTGACTTCGTATTTGAGCTAAAACAACTTTGTCGAGTACACTATTGTCCATCTCCAAACGACTCATCATGAGTGAGAGCAATTCTCCCTCCTTGAAAAATGAAGAAATACTTTCCCCCATTTAAATACTTGCAGTTGAAAGAGAAACCTGTTTTCAGTTTCACATCTGGACTTCCAGCATTAGAAGCAAATTCTTCTCGTTGGTGTTCCCTCTTCCGATTCGCCAGACTAATAGCTTGGGGTTCAATCACCAAAACTGGCTTGTCCTGATCATCATATTGGTCACTTCCTGAAAAAGCAAGGAGAAAGTTTTCAATTCAAAGCAAGAGACCTAAAAACATGATGGCGTAGCATGCAAGAATGGGATGTGGGTGGCTAATTTCACATTTAAAGTGACTAATGAAGCATTTTATATGAAAATATCAGTCTTTCAGTTTAGTCAGACTGGATCTGATTGATTGAGGGGAGGGCAGAGGGAAAAGGAACAGGTAAGGCTATAGGTGGTAAGCAGACTTCAATTCAGAGTATAAACAAACAAATAAACATCATGTCATAAACATAATTAATTTAAACTGACTCAATCTCAATCAATCAACAAATCTGTAATAAACATTAAAATATCTTCACAGATAAAATCCGTGTTAGCATTACATCGGATGACAGTAGCGTTCTACATTTAGCATAAAAAAAAATAATGACAAAATCATTAATCATTATATCATAATTTGGGGCAATTCCTGAGATTAATATCATACAAGCTGTTTAAGCGATCAGCTATTTTCTCTTCCTGCTCACGCTTCATAGGTGCCGACATGTCAGATAGTTAATTCATCAACCGACGCACCAGCATCCAGAAAATTAATTATTTTGACACTTAGCAGGCCTAAAATGTATAAAACGCCAGAATATTGAGCTACAAACCAACTAGGCTGTTCTAAAAATAATGCTGATGACAAGAAAAAATCTCAGACTTCGGAACCCGGCATAAGTCGCATTTTTTTGCACAAAATTATAAAATGTAGTGTCAATAAAATCACTAATTTCAGTATTGATTATGTTATAAAATAAATTTGAGTATTATCTCAAATCCCTTGGTATAATCTATCATTTACAGCAATAAACACACATTACGTGTTTTCGTCATTTTTAAGGCTATGACTACGTTGACGCTCTTAATCTAATAATTAGATTATGCCAGGATTTCACAGATGGGGTCTCATTTATTAAATTTAATCTATTAAGTTTAAAAGATGTGGAAGTGATCAGCATCATGCCAGAAAACTTGTGGTTTTGCACTACATTCAGGACGAATGGCACTCCGAAAGACAGAGCGCCGCCTGTTGGTCAAATGTGTTAACTGAATGTGAATTCATGATGAAACAAGTGTTTCATTAGACTACAACAATAAGTACAGAATGGTGCATTGTGCATTTGGTGTGAGAATTTCATTAAAAAAAAATAATCATCCCTTAGAAAAAAACAAAACCAAACAAGCAAAAAACACATTTTACATGAGATCATACAGAATGTTTTTCACATGTGTTTCACCCTATATACGGAGAACCAGATAAAGGAAAAAAAAATTGGCATGTTTTTTTTTTTTCTTTCCTCATTCACATATCAATCTATCATCTTTTGCTCTAAAGATATACTCTTAAAAAATTTAGACTAATGTTGTTGACCTTTTGGTGTCTATATGCCAGAGTCCATCTCATCTCCTGTTTCAAAGAACAACAATCCATAAGACCATTATTATTATCTAATATATCATCCTGACATTTTATTAAAGCCCAGAGATCAGAATGTCAAAGAAATAAATCAGTACACAATTGCACCTTTAACCTCTTAACACTAAAGTGTCATAAACATGAATTCAAGCGCCTCCTCAGGGCATTTTATGTAGTGATGAGCTCCCACACATGCAGTCATTAGGGCGTAATTGGTTGCTCATGCTTCACTGAATCCATAATTTCTCACTGATAGTGAAAAATCAATAAGGATGGCCTCAGGTGAATGATTCTGTTCAGCAGGTATGTTCTGTTATTCAGAGAGTTCCAGTTTATTACCAAGACGCCACCGGCAAACCAAATGTCACTAAGTCTATCCTCTGGTGCTTCTTCTAATCTCATTATCGATCTTCACAGGTGCGTGAAGAGTTGGACACACTCGAGTTTGTTTCACTCCATAGTCATTAATCTCCAAATGAGCTCCAGTTTGGAATAAATAAGCCAGTGACTCAACTATCTCTTTTATTCCTTTTGTTAATTTTCACTTTTTTTGAGTCTTTGCTATGAGTGTTAGTTGCTGCCAGTATTGATTTGTAAAATCTGTATATCTCATTTTCTTTATATGACAAATTGTCTCATGATGTCTGATACTCTTTGACACCAATTGAATGCTCAAAAGTGTTGACAGCAGCTCTGACAATAATGTGCAGGAAATTGTATTGTGGATCCTCTACATGAATTGATTAAAAAAAAAAAATCAGAAGCTTTTAGGGAAAAATAGAAAGAAAGAAAAAAAAAACGTTATAATAACCTGGTTGCATAAGTGTGCACACCCTTTTATAATTGGGGATGTGGCTGTGTTCAGAATGAACCAATCACATTCAATCACATGTTTAATTATCATATAATTATCATATTATATTATTATAAGTAATTATCATGCAGCTGTCAATGAAATCATTCTGATTCTTGGCATCTTCTTCGTTTTATCTAACTGCTGAAGCCAGG